>NW_006922105.1:479285-480569 GCF_000298275.1 Orycteropus afer afer | reverse complement strand
CCAACTTTCTTGTTATCAGTCAAATTAGGTACTATGCCGTAAGGTAAGGAAAACCCTTATTAGCATTATTTTAATAGTAATTTTCATTAACACACAAAGACTTAAAAAACCATATAAGTATAAATATTGGAAAAGAATGGACCAAGTTATCCTTGATAATAGGAGATAGTCTTCTAAACCTAGAGTATCTAACTACTAGAATCAATAATTTGGTCAATATTCACTTATAAATGCAAACTGAAAAAAAATACATTCACAAAGGCTATAAAGTTTTTCTAAATAAATTAATAAGAACTGTATCAGACCTATGTAGGAGAACTACAGGATTTAGTAGCTACAGGATTTAGTACAATAAATGAATTGAATCCGCAAAATACAATGTATTTTCAAATAGGAAAATTTACTATTATAAAGATGTAAAAATGCAAATTCTTCCCAAATTAAACATATATTTAATGAAATTGCAATCAATATTTGAGTTTTGGTAACAATATTCAATAGTTACTAATTTCTATGAAAAATAAATCATGAAATGATGAAAACTTAAAAAAATAAAACTGCATTGGAGCTTAAATTCTAAAGCATTTGTTTGGCAGAAGGCTGTAGTCCACAGTGTACAGGTCCATGTATTTTTGCCCTTTACATTGATGAAAAAATGTATTCGCAGTGAATAAGCCTTTGGTCTTGGAAAATTCTATCGTGTGATCTCTGGTATCATTTCTATCACTGAGGCTGTATTTTCCAACTGCTGGCACTTCTTTTTTGTTTCCAGCTTTCGCATTATCAGTCCATCTTGATTGCATATTTGGTCAATTTCAGACTGCAGAAGTTGGTGAAAATCCTCAATTTCTTCATTGCTTTAGTAGTTGGTGTATAAATTTGAATAATAGTACTATTAACTGGTCTTCCTTATAGACCTATTGATATTATCCTATCACTGATAGCACTGTACTTCAGTATAGATCTTGAAATGTTCTTTTTGATGATGAATGCAATGCCATTCCTTTTCAATTAGTTATTCCTCTTATAGTAGACCATATGATTGTCTGATTCAAAATGGCCAATACCAGCCCACTTCAGCTCACTAACGCCTAGGATATCAATTTTTATATGTTCCATTTCAGTTTTGAGAACTTCCCATTTTCTTAGATTCATACTTTGTACAATCTATATTCTGATTATTAATGGATATTTGTACCTGATGTTCCTATTTTGAGTCATGCCACATCAGCACATGAAGGTCCTAAAGCTTTATTCCATTCATGTCATTAATATTGACTCTAC
>NW_006922105.1:470845-476100 GCF_000298275.1 Orycteropus afer afer | reverse complement strand
GTACAAGACTGGGCAGAGTTTCATTCTGTTGTACATGGAGTCGCTATGAGTCAGAGGTGACTTGAAGGCACCTAACAACAGCAACAGCATTAAAAACAAGGCATTAGAGACTGATTAAATTATTGATCTGGAGAAATATGTTTAATCATGATGAATTACCAAGTGAAAAAGCAGGTTGAGGTATAGTGAATAATGTATGATTCCATTTCTTAATTACAAACAAAAATACACATACACACACACTTATGTACACACACACATACATACATGCATATCTTTGTAGAGCATGCAGAAAGTTGTGAAAGCTCTGTCATCCTGGGTATAGCAGGCAATGCTGGTTCCCCACCCAGAAGCCCAAGATCAGTCAGCTCTGTGCACCCATTTCCAGCATCTATAGATTTGGTGCCAAGACTCACAAGTGCTGTTGAGAAACTTGTTTTGGGCCCTGGAGCTAACTTACTCTTGATAGAGGTGGAAATGCTTGGGAGTTATGTGTCCTCCATGACCTTTTGTCCTGGACTGAGTACAAAGCCCAGCCCTCCTGCCTCTGGGCACACAAACTGCCAATGCATAATTTACTCCCCAGAGTTTTCTTAGGGAGAACACTGAGTCTGGGACTTACCCTGAAACTGCACCCTTGTTTGGCTCCTTCCCCTTTTCTATCCTATTTCCCTACTCCCTCACTGGTTTCTGCTGGAATAAAATCCTTTGACTCACTTTCACTTGAATTGCTGTCTCAGAGTTGGCTTCTGGGAGAATCTAACCTAAGATACCAGGTTAACCTTGGTTAACTCAGCAAGATAAGAGGTATGTTATTCATTAGCACTGATATATTTTTGCACATTGCACTAATTAAAATAAATCTGTATTAATTTTCATTTTCATAATTCTAAAAACATTTTGAAAGATGAAACAAATCCCATGCAGCTGCATTTGTTTTACGTGTTTGTATATTTAGGATGGCTGGGAGTGAATTCCTCTGATCATTGTGCTTTCCAATCACATGTAGAAGTAAGTTCATAGAACTGTTTCTGATACAGCAACTGTTGCCATGTTGCTGTATTTCTGCTGTGACTGGATGCCAGAGTACATCAGAATAAAGCAGGACACTGCGTACCTGGCTCCATTTCTTCTTGCTTTTAACTCCACAGAAGAATCAGGAAGGAAGTTTCAAGGTTCCTTTATCATTTTCAAGACAGCAATTGAAAACACTTGTCATTTTATCATCCTACCATTTTTCCAACCTCCAATTCCCATTTTTCTCCTATTATTATCAACAAATGGCTTATAGAAACATATTGCAAGCTGGAATGCCGGGAGATAGCTATGTTTTTCACGATAATTGTAAAACTCTCACATAGACATATGTATACCTATGGTTTTCCTCTGAAAAGAATTCTAAGATAATCCCTTTGCCAGAGAAAACTAGTTCTCTTGGCAGACAGCCTTTAAATTCAAGAAAATCAAATATTTACACTAGAAAAATATAGCCTTTTAAATGAATTGTTATCTAGAAAAAGTGACATCCTAAACTGGATTTTAAAATATCTCATAAGAGAATTCTACCTCTTGGAGTTTGTTCTCACCCTTAGTTAGGTTCAAACTTGAGCAACTCTTATTACAAAATATGAAATCACATAGGCGAGCAAAATGCAAGAATTTCTTTTAATGTGATTGATGTATAACTGCTATTTAGTCTTGTCCAAGGCCATCACACTGTGTTTTACTTATTTTAAAACAATTTCATGGGAAAAATTACTCTGCTGGACTATTTTCCAAGAATGAATGAATCTTTCCGACCAAAAATGTCTGTGTGACATTTTCAGCCAATTTGATGGAAATGTTTCTCACCCAGCAAGAAATATTTTATAACAGAAACATAACTACAGATATGATGTGCGGAGATAAAATTTCTCCAGGTGAGATGAAAACCAATAAGCAGAGCAATTTGTCCACATGTTTATAATCTATTTTGTAAATGAAGAGAAATATCCTATAATATTTCCTGTATCCAAAGGCATGTATTTATTGTGGACATGTTATTCTGTCTTACTCTGCCAAACAAGGCCAGGGGCTGACTGTGGAATAGTGTGCTATTTCTTTGGGCACAATTTCAATGAATGTGACAAAACAGGACACAGAGTATTGAGGAAAGTCTAATAAATGTAGATATTTGTAGATGAATTCAATATTTACAAAAAAATTTATCTTTGAATAATAATAGATTTGGCATCTCTTTTAATTTCATATTTTCAGTGTAAAGGCTTTTGACAATTGTATATACCTATGCACCCAGATCAAAACAAGACGTAGAACATTTACATCACTTCAGGAATTTACCTTAAATTTTTCAATCAATTCCATACTCTCAATTTGACTTCTCTTTCCATAGTTATATTTTGCTTTTTCATAGACAATGAATAAAGGGAATGACCTAATTCTGTCTGCTTTTTTTGTACAAAATAATGTTTTTAATATTCATCCACATTACTGTGTGTATCAGTTGCAGATTTGTTTTCGTGTTGAGTACTATTGCATTATATGAATGGACCATAGTTTTTTATTATGCCATCTCTGCCCTGAATTAGACTAGACTCGAGTGTTTTTGGCTATTGGGAATAAAGCTGCTGTGAACATATATGTACAAGACTTTAAGTGGATACATGCTTTTTCCTTCTCTTGGTAAGTGTCTGGGAATGGACTTTTTGAGCCATCAGGCAGTTGTATGTTTCAATTTTTAAGAAACTGCCAAAGAGTTCTCTAAATAAGTTACAGTATTTTACATTATATGTACAGATGAAGTGTAAGAGGCTCAGTTGTTCCATATCTTTATCCACATTTGGAACTGTCAGTTTTTTAAATTTTAGCCATTGTAGTGTGTATTAGCAGCACTCATCTATCAGCTTATTGTACTATGTTGGATTGCATTTTGCTGTGATGATGGAAGCTATGCCACCGGTATTTCAAATACCAGCAGATTCATCCATGGTGAACAGGATTCAGTAGAGCTTCTAGACTAAGACAAACTAGGAAGAAGGATGTGGCCAGATCCACTTCTGGAAGAAAAAAAAAAAAAAGACATGTTTGTTGTTGTTGTTATGTACCATTGAGTTGGATCAGACTCATAGCGACCCCTCCTTGGGTTTCTGAGGCGGTATCACTACGGACGTAGATTGCCCCATCTTCCTTCCGAGGAGTGGCTGGTGGGTTTGGACCACCAGCCTTCTGGTTAGCAGTCAAGTGCCTTAGGCACTACACTAACTGAAAACCTTATGAATAACAGGGAAATATTGTGTGATATAGTGCCAGAAGATGAGTCCCTCATGTTGGAAGGCACTCAAAATATGACTGGGGAAGAATTACCTGCACAAACTAAAGTCAACCTTAATGAGGTCGATGGACTAAAACTTTTGGGACCTTCATTTACTGATGTGGCATGACTCAAAATGAGAAGAAACAGCTGCAAACATCCATTAATAATCAGAATGTGGAATGTACAAAGTATGAATCTAGGAAATTGGAAGTTGTCAAAAATGAAATGGAACACATAATGATCAATATCCTAGGCATTAGTAAGGTGAAGTGGACCTATATTGACCACTTTGAATTGGACAATCATATGGTCTACTATGCTGGAAATGACAAAAGAGGAATAGTGTTTCATCCATTGTCAAAAAGAACATTTCAAGGTCTATACTGATATGCAATTTTGTTAGTTATAGGGAAATATCCATATACCTACAAAGAATACCAGTTAATCTTCTATTATTCATATTTACTCACCAACCATTAAAGCCAAAGATGAAGAAATTGAAGACATTCAGTAACTTCCACAGTCTGAAACTGACCAAATATACAGTCAAGATGTATTGGTAAATACTGGTGATTGGAACAAGAAATTTGGAAACAAAGAAGCACCAGTCATTGGAAAAAGTGGCCTTGGTAATAAGAATGTTGCCAGAGATCACATGATAGAGTTATGCAAGACTAACACATTATTCATTGAAAATACCTTTTCCCAACAATGTATTTTGTTGTTATTGTTATGTGCCATCAAGTCAGGTCTGACTCATAGCGACTTCTCCTAAGGGACGACAATACACATGAAACTTGCCTGATGGAATACAGGAATCAAATTTATTACATGTGTGGAAAGAGAGGAATGGAGAAACTCAATGTTATCAGTCAGAACAAGGCCAGGGGCTGACTGTGGAATAGACCATCAATTGTTCCTATGAAAGTTGAAGTTGAAGCTGTTGTTGTTGTTATGTGCCGTCGAGTCAGACCTGACTCATAGTGACCCCTCCTTGGGTTTCTGAGGCAGTATCACTATGGAAGTAGATTGCCCAACTAGGCTACCAGAGCTCCCTAAGTTGAAGCTGAGGAAAATTAAAAGAAGAAAATGAAAACAAAAATATAACCTTGAGTATATGCCAGCTGAATTTAGAGACCATCAGAAAAATGGATTTGATGCATTGAACAACAGTGAACAAAGACCAGATGAGTTGTGGGATGACATCAAGAATGTCATACATGAAAAAAGCAAAAGATCATTAAAAAGACAGGAAAGGAAGAAAAGACAAAAATGGATGTCAGAAGGGATTCTGAAACTTACTCTTGAAAGGAAAGTAGCTAAAGTGAATGGAAGAAATGTTGAAATAAAAGAGTTGAACAAAAGATTTCAAAGGGAAAGTTGAGAGGACAAAGTAAAGTATTATGATGAAATGTCCAAAGATCAGGAGTTGGGAAGTCAAAGGAGAAGAACACGCTTGGCATTTCTCAAACTGAAAGAAATGAAGAAAAAAATGAAGCCTCAAGTTGCAATGTTGAATTCCATGGACAAAAAATAGAAGATAGAAAGAATACATAGAGGCACTATAGCAAAAAGGATTGGTTGATTGTCAACCATTTGAGGAGGTAGCATATGATCAAGGACCTATGGTATTGAAGGAAGAAGTCCAGGCTGCACTGAAAGCATTGGCAAAATACAGGGCTTCAGGAATTAATGGAATACACACTGAGATGTTTCAAGAAATGGATGCAGCACTGGAGGTGCTAACTCCTTCATGCCAAGAGACTTGAAGACAGCTTCTTGGCCAACTGACTGGAAGAGATCAATTTTTGTGCCTATTCTAAAGAAAGGTGATCTAACAGAATGTGGAAATTATAGAATAATATCATTAAGATCATATGCAAGTAAAATTTTGATGAAGATAATTCAAAAATGGTTGTAGCAGTATACTCACAGGGAATTG
>NW_006922105.1:458253-467235 GCF_000298275.1 Orycteropus afer afer | reverse complement strand
TTATGGATAACAGTGCGAAGAATGGGAATTTCAGAATGTTTAATTATGTTCATGAGGAACCTTTATATAGATCGAGAGACAATTGTTCAAACAGAACAAGAGGACAGTGCATAGTTTTAAATCAGGAAAAGTGTATGTCAAGGTTGTATCCTTTCACCATACTTATTTAATCTGTATGCTGAGGAAATAATCTGAGAAGATGGACTATATGGAGAAAAGCATGACATTATGATTGGAGGAAGACTCCTTTACACCCTGTGTTATGCAGATGACAAAACGTTGCCGGTTGAAAGTGAAGATGACTCGAAGCACTTACTGATGAAGATCGAAAACTACAGCCTTCATTATGGATTACACCTTAGCGTAAAGAAAACAAAAATCCTCAGAACTGGTCCAATAAACAACCTCATGATAAATGGGGAAAAAAAATGAAGTTATCAAGGATTTCATTTTATTGGATCTGCTATCAACACCTATGGAAGAAACAGTCAAGAAATCAAATGACATATTTTTCATTGGGCAAGTTTGCTACAAAAGACATCCTTAAAGTGTTTAAGAGTGAAATTATCATTGTGAATTGTATGGTGTTCCTGATCCAAATTATGGTATTTTCAGTATCCTCATATGCATGTGAAATCTGGACAATGAGTAAGGAAGACTGCAGAAGAATTGATGCAATGTGAATTGTGGTGTGGGTGAAGAATGTTGAAAATACCAAATCTGTCTTGGAAGAAGTACAGCCACAATGTTCCTTGGAAACAAGAATAGCCAGACTTCATCTCTTATACTTTTGCTTTATTTTCCCTGGAGAATGATATTGTGCTGGCTAAAGTAGAGACTGCTAACCAGAAGGCTGGCTGTTCAAACTCATCAGCCACTCCTCAGAAGGAAGATGGGGCAATCTACTTCCGTAGTGATACTGCTTCGGAAACCCAAAGAGGGGTCACTATGAGTCGGGGCCAACTCCATGGCAGTCTGCTTTTCTGCTCTGCAAAGTAGAGCATCAACAAAGAAGGGGAAGCCCCTCAATGAGATGGATTGACACAGTCTTCCTTCCAAGGAGTGGCTGGTGTTTTTGAACCATTAGCTTTCTGGTTAGCAGTCAAATGCCTTAGGTATTATGCCACCAAAGCTCCTATAGATAAATATAGGGAAAACATCTATATTAACAAAACTAATCTTCAAATTAATTGGAAAAAAAGGCATGCATTTTTATTTAAATAGGTCTTTTTTTATTTCTTTCAGAGATATTTTATAATTTTCAGTGTAGAAGACTTATACATTGTCCATTAGGTTTGTTGTTGTTAGGTGCCATAGAGTTGGCTCTGACTTCTAGCTACCGTATGTACAACAGAATGAAACTCTGTCAAGTGGTGTGCTTTCCTGACAATCCTTGCTACACCTGACCCCATCATTGCACCCACTGTGCCAAACCATCTCATTGAAGGTCTTCTCCTTTTTTTGCTGACCCTCCACTTTATCAAGCATGATATCCTTCTCCAGGGAATGGTCCCTTCTAACAACATGACCAAAGCAGATGAGACGCAGGCTGGCCATTCTCGCTTCCAAGGAGCATTCTGGCTGCACTTCTTAGAGGACAGATAATTGATGACTTTGATGCTACTACAAAGATTGTTTTAAAATTTCAAATGTTTATTGATGCTGTATATTATTATGATTAATTTTGTAGGTAGACCTTATATTCTACAACTTTTTAAAGTCACTAATTAGTTCCTGTGAAAGATTTTTTTTTCTTGTTTTGGTAAATTTCATGGGGTTTTATTCTTTATTATCATGTCTTCTGCAAATTACAATTTTACTTTTTCCTTTCCAATTTTTAGACCTTTCATATACTTTGCTTGTTTAATTGTTCATCCTAAATTCTCTAGTATAAGGTACCTGGCTGGTTTAAATGGTTATGTTCCACTACTAACCTAAAGATTGACAGCCTCAAACATGCCCACTGATGCAGTGGAAGAAAGGTCTAGCAATCCACTACCATAAAGATTACAGCCAAGAAAAATGGTGGGTTCTACTCTGTAGTACATGGGATCACCATAAGTCATCAAGGACTTGATGGTAATGGGTATAGGATCTCTGGTAAATATTGAATACCATAATGAGTGTGGACACTATTTCCAGTCTTAGAGAAAAAAATTTAGTGTTTTATAAGTAAGTATGGTATTAGCTCTAGTTTTTTCATAGATGATCTTTATGAGATTGGAGAAGTTCCTTTATTTTCCTTGCTAACTGATACTATTTTTTTCTTTTTTTTTTTATTTTTAACATGAAATAAGTATTGAAATGGATGTTGGTTTTCACCTAACTTACCTTTTTGTATCTATAGAGATGATCATATTTTTTTCCCCTTAATCCTGACAAACATTAAGTGATTTTCAAACGTGAAAACAACATTACAATCTTAGCATAAATTCTACTTGGTCATGGTGCATTACACTATTAAATATTGCTGGGTTTGATTGGATGATACTTATTAAGTCTATGTTCATGAACGATTTTCTTTTCTTGTAATCTCTTAGTCAGGTTTTAGTACCATGGCTTTAGTATATTGGCTTCATAAATTTAGTTAGAAAATTTTCTCTTTTCTTGTTTTCTGAGTTTGTGAAGTGCTGATATTACGACTTCCTTAAATGTTTGATAGAATTCAAAGCCATCTGGTAATATTTAGACTTTCTATCTCTTCCTTATCTGTGTTGTCAATTTATGTTTTTCAAGGATTTTTTTTTCCATTTCATCTACTTTGTTGAATTCATTACCATAAGGTTTATGTTATTCTTTTACAATCCTTTTACTATCTATAGGATCTGTGGAGATACCAGTTCATCTTCACTAGAATGACTATGATCAATAAAAAGAAAATAATAATTGTAAGAGAACATGTGGAGAAATTGGAACCCTCATCCACTGCTGGTGGACTATAAAACAGTGCAGCCATTATGGATAACAATCCAGTAATTCCTCGAAAAGTTAAACATAGAACTACCATTTGACCCAGCAACTTCACTGCTAGGTGTACTCAAAGGACTTGAAAGGAAGGACTCAAACAGATACAATGTTCATTGCAGTATTATCCATAATAATAAAAAGTTGGAAATAGCTCATGTGACCAGCAACAGATGAATGGGTAAAAAAATATGGTATATCCATACAATAGAATATTATTCAAAACTAAAAAAACTCACTGCTGTCAAGTTGGATCCAACTCATAATGACGCCTCCTTGGGTTTCCAAGGCAGTATCATTACAAAAGTAGATTCAGCCACAAAGAAAAAGGAAGTTCTGATACATGCTACAACATGGAAAAACCTTGAAAATATTATGCTGAGTGAAATAAGTCTGATATGAAAGAACATACATGGTATGATCTCACTTATATGACGTATCTAGTTTGGGGAGCCCTGGTGGCATAGTGCCTAAGGCATTTGACTGCCAACCAGAAGGCTGGTGGTTCAAACCCATCAACCCCTCCTTGGAAGGAAGACTGGGCAATCTACTTCCATAGAGATACCGCCTCAGAAACCCAAGGAGGGGTTGCTATGGGTCAGATTCGACTCGATGGCAGTGACTGAGTTTTGGCAAGTGCATAGAGACAAAAGTTTTTTAGTGGTTACCAGGGGCTGGGGGAGAAGAGGATGAGTGTTACTGCTGAAGGGGTACTGAGTTTCTGCTTGGAGGGTGTAAAACATTTAGAAATGGATAGTGGTGATGGTAGTACAACATAGGAATATAATTAATGTCATTGAATTTTACATTTTTAAGTGGTTAAAATGGCAATCTTTTTGTTGTACATGTTTTATGACAAGAAAAAATTTTAAAAATTAAAAATAATCAACAATCTAGGAAAATATAATTTCCACAATTATGACACATGATTAGCATTATGCAGATATAAAACACTCACACAAAACTAAAAGGAAAATACTAGGATCCATTGTAAATTGGTGAAGGACATAAACAATAATTCATAAAAGAGTAAATGCAAATTATTCATGACAATCAGTCTCACTAGTAATCAAATAAATGCAAATTTAAACCATTTGTTTCATTATTTAATCATCTCATTTGCATAATTAAAAAAATTGTATTCAGTGCTTTCCCAATAGAATGAAATAGGCACTCTCTAACATCTATTAGTGCAATCTCTTTTGAAAATATTTTGTAAACAACATCAGGAGCTCTAAAAATGTTTACTCTATGATTCATATATTTAAGCCTCTTTCACAAAGAAATAATCAGAAAAATGTCCAAAGATGTATGAACAAAAATGTTAAATTTTACAAAATATTTATAGAGTTTAAATCTAAAAATACCTTATATCTCCAAAATTAGAGAAATTAAAAATATTGAAGCCATGTAAAGGATTATTATGAAAATAATATTTACAAAAAAATTTTATAATATAGAAAAATACCTATAAGTGAAAAATGAATACAACTTTAGAATCAATGGCATGATTTCAAATATATTAAAATTTGCTTTATAAAAGTACTTGGAAATATACAACTAATGTTAATCACATTTTATGTGATAACAGTATTGTGAGTAATAGTTTTGTAGTCTCCATATTTTCTTTAATAAGCCCATGTTTATTATTTTATAATCAGTAAAAGGTAAATTACATAATGTATATAAATATATACAGAAACCCTAATGGCATAGTGTTAAAGTGCTCTGCCACCAATCAAGAGGTTGGCAATTTGAACCTACTAGCCTCTCTCTGGGAAAAAGATGTGGCAATTTATATCTGTAAAGATGATAGCCTTAGAAACCCTATGGAATAGTTCTACTCTGTAGAACCCTATAGGGTTGTTATGAGTTGCAGTTGATTCAAAGGCAGTGTATTTGGTTTGGATTTTATACTTACATGTACATTGTGTAAGGAAGACTGAAAAAAACTTGATACCTTTGAATTATGGTGTTGGGGAAGAATATTAAATATATCGTGGACTGCCAGAACAACGAATAAATCTGTCTTGGAAGAAATGCAGCTAGAATGCTCCTTAGAAATGATGTTGGTGAGACTTCATCTCACATACTATGGGCATGATATCAGGAGCAACCAGTCCCTGGAGAAGAATGTTTTCGTCTGGGTTCTCCAGAGAAACAAACCAGTGAAGCTTAGACACACACACACACACACACACACAGATTTATCTCAAGGAAATGGCTCATGTGGTTGTAGAGACTGGTAAGTCCCAAGTCCGTGGATCAGACTTCAGGCTGGAGGCTTCTCTTATCTCATATAGTGCAGGGGCTGACATGACAAACCCAGCATCAGCCAGTCAGATGGGAAGCTGCTGGCTCATGGGTTGTGAAGGCTGATGAATCCAAGATCAGCAGGTAAGATAGCAGGCTACTGGCTCATGAGCTGTGAAGGGAACAACCCCAAGATTGGCAGGCAGTATAGCATGCCATTGGTTCAAGTGTAGAAACTGGAGGTCAGATGATGATGAACCAGATGCAGCATCCTGATAAAGCAAAAAGCCACAGATCTTTGCCAGGATGCCCATATATATTGCAGGCCACACCCCTGAGGAAACTCCCTTTAATCTGATTGGCTGCTTGTAGCAGATCTCATTACAGAGTTGATTTTATTATGTTAGATCTCATCATGGAGGATGATTACATCATAACTTCTAAACCACTGAGAATCATGGCCCAGCCATGTTGACATACAACTTTAACTATCACAGACATCATGCTTGATAAATTAGAGGGTCAGTGGAAAAAAGGAAGTCTTTTAATGAGATGGATTGAGACACTGGCTCCAATAATGTGCTTAAACATAGAAATGATCATATATATATTTACATAATTAACGAAAAAATAAAATATAAATTTAAGGAAGAATGACTCAAATTTTAATTTGACTATTTTAATTTTGCTTTAGAACAAATGCAAACACTGAGCTAGAGAGTTGATATTAAAACAAGATATGAGAATAAATGCCAAATGGGAAAATTTGAAGGTAAAAAAAATTAAAAAGTAAAAATAATAATTGAAAAAAACATTTCATACCACATGAAGAAAAATCTTAAAATGATCTACAAATTTACTGAGGACAGAAGACCAAAAGGCTTAATAAACCCAACAAACAGAAGTCAACTGTCATGGAATGCTCAGAAAAAAAAATTAAAAAGAAAAAGAAAGATATTTACATATGAAGTTATAAGTTTAGCTATTTAAATAAACATATCTTTCTAACAAAGCAACTTAATTTAAGGCTTTTTTATAAATATTATTTTTTTATAATTCTGCCTCTGAAAATAGAGTTTTTCAAGAGGAAGGAAAATACACTAAATTTAAACCCTAAGAGTATTTTTATTTCTGTAATTGAATGTAATCAAAAAGTTGGAATTATGCACCCAGAGTATGAGAGCTGATTTAATACTCAGGAAACAAAGCTTAAGCTATGATCTATGAACTAAGTTGTTTTCTCTAGCGATAATAGTTCTAAAAGAGTTAGAACAAGGAGGGGATTTAATTTTATTGGCAAAAGAATTTTAAAGGGACCTAGAGGTCGAGTGAGGAGCCCTGGTATCATAGTGATTAAGCCCCCAACTGCTACCAAAGTCAGTGGTTTGAATCCACCAGTCATTCGTTGGGAGACAGTTGTGGCAACCTGTTTCCATAAAGATTGTTGTTTTGTGTCAAAAGTCAATTCCAACTCATAGATCATACTCTATGATCAACTCATACAGTAGATCTGCTCCATAAGGTTTCCAAGGCTACAGTCTTTATGGAAGCAGATGCATCAGCCAGGGTCCTGGAGTGCAGTCATCTTGGAGCAGAGCCCCTGGCTCAACCCAGGGGCCACGTAGCATGATAAGGAATGAACTTTGTTGTTTAAAGCCACTGCAGTTCAGACCTTGTTTACTACAGCATAACTTTGCCTGTCTTAGCTGATAACTAACCAAACTGCTAAACAATAGGGAACTGGTTAAATAAATTATGATGCACCATATTCTGAAACACTTTCCTTGAGTGGTGCAAATGATTAAGTGGTCAACTACTAGCTGAAAGGTTGGCAGTTCAAACCACCTAAAGGAGCCTCAGAAGACAGGTCTGCCAATTTGCTTCTAAAAGGTCACAGCTTTGAAAACCTATGGAGTAGGTCCACTCTGCCCACATGAAGTTGCCATGAGTTGGAATCAACTCAAAGAGCAACAACAACAACTAGGCTTTTAAAGTTTTAATGTCGTGTTTTTGACATGAAAAACTGCTCACAATATACTCTTGAGGAAAAATGGATAGGTATATATACCCCCCTCACACATACAGTGGTGTCACTAGAGGGGTGCAGGGGTGTTTTCTTAACTGCACCAGGTGACACTGTCAGAGAGGGTAATACCAAGATGACTGTCTATAAATTTTTGTGCAGTGCTTCAGAAGAAATTTATTATTTCTTAATAAAAATATCATTGTGGTTAGTTGTAACAACAAAAATATTTCTCATAAGCCCTGTTTATATGTGTCAGTAGATCTACAAGGCTAAGTCACTATACTAATTTATTTTTTGAACCTTCTAATGCACTCTGGTCAGAGCTATCATTATTATGTAATTACAATGGTGCTTTGAATCATGTTGGTTTGTCTGCGTGTACTACCAACACATGCTATTTTCATGTTGCCAGTGTTTTTGTAGTTGCTGATTTTTCCAATTTTTCTAGTGTTTTAGCTACAGTATGGTGGTAAGTAGTATTTCTGAACCTCCATCAATAATAAGGAGCTGTGGTGGTACAGTGCCTAAGGCATTTGACTGCTAACCAGAAGGTTGGTGGTTCAAACCCTAGAGCCACTCTGTGGTAGGAAGACTGGGTAATCTACTTCCATAGAGATTTATTGTATTGAGAATGAAGCTGTAATTAAAGGAAAAGGAGGAGAAAAATTTAAAACACAAAGGTTCCCTATCAGTTATTAATAATGTTCTAATTCAACATAGAAAACCAAAAACCAAACTTACTGCAGTTGAGTCAATTCTGACTCATAGCAAACCCTTTTGGGTTTCCAAGGTGGTAAATCTTACAAAAGTACACTGCTCGGTACTCCTGTGGAGTGGCTGGTGGGTTTGAACCGTTAAAGTTCTGGTTAGCAGTCAAATGCCTTAGGCACTATGCCACCTGAGCTTCAACACAGAAGGATTTTTAAAAATAATTTTGTTGTTAGTATTCATGTAATCTAGGAAATATTGCATTTAAGCAATTTACAATTATATTTATCACATATTATTCTATGGTTAAAATTGATTATAAATTACAATATACAATTATTGATTATATAATTCTGATAACTACATAGAAAAATTGACAGTTTAAAGCATGAAGTCAGGGAAATGCTGTATTTCTGGATACGTGTTTAGAAATGTAACTAAATCTTAAATTCAACTTTTTAAAAAAACTTAGTCTTCAAATTTTCTTTAGAAATGTTTTGGTAACCTAGTGCCACTCTGACAAGAATATACCACAAATGGGATGGCCTTAACAAATAGGAGTTTATTCTTACAATTTGGAGGCTTTAAGTCCTAGTTCAAAGTGCCAGGCTCTAGGGGCTGGGTTAAAGCGCCTCAACACTGGGCTTCAGCTCTGCCTCCTGCTCCCTGCCCACTGAAGCTAGAGACATTTTTTCACTCAGCTGCTGGCCTCTGAGGCTGACAAGCCCAAGGTTGACAAGTAATAAGGCACAGTCCTGATGTTACCAAACCACACAGCAGGCCATTAATTCAAGTCCATTAAAAGTCCCAAGATCGGCAGAGCGTGGCAGGCTGCTGAACAATGACTCAGCTACATGCAGGGTTCCAGTGTGCCAAAAGCTAGAGACAATTCCCCAGCACTTCTCCTTATATCCAGGAAGCAGACCACATTCCTAAGGCAGCTACTCAGCTGCTCTCAGTAGATTCCACCATGGAGTTGATTACCAGTCTCATCATGGGGAATACTACATCCAGCTGCCCAGCCACTCAAC
>NW_006922105.1:453656-455248 GCF_000298275.1 Orycteropus afer afer | reverse complement strand
GAGAGGAACAGCACAGGGTCTTTTGCCTGCTGTCTGTGATTTCACTTTTCTGTGCTACCTGTACTTCTGGTGGGATGTACTTCAGGAAGTTAATCTTACACAGCAGTGCCTGCAGGCTAAGGGCTTAACTCTCAACAAGCTGGTGACATAGCTAAAGTCGTTAAGACTTTTCTGCCCAAAGAGTGCAGTTACTTAGTAGAACTTAGTAATTGAACAAGTGTCTTTCAAATCAGACAAATATGGAACTGCAGTAGAGAGAGGAGCCAAGGTTAAGAAGAGGTTGGTAGAGATGAGAAGCAGGAAAATAATGCTGGATTGAGTCTGCAAGAAGAAAACCAGACAGAGATACTTGAGTGCATTGATTGCTTCCATTCTGAAGGCCAGACCAGATCAAGAGCCATCAAGGAAGTAGCAGTTATACTTGAGGCTGTTCAAGCAGAGAGTCTTATAGCTGCCACTGAGGAAGAGTTCAAGGTTACTGTTGTTGTTATATGCCTTCAAGTTAGACCTGACTCATAGCGACCTCTCCTTGAGTTTCCGAGGCAGTATTACTACAGAAGTAGATTGCCCAAACTTCCTTCTGAGGAGTGGCTCATGGGTTTGAACTACCAGCCTTCTGGTTAGCAGTCAAGTGCCTCAGGCACTACACTACCAGAGCTCCTGAGTTAAAGGTATCCATCTCAAAATTAACCTCTTTCTATGATGGGGTACCTGAGAGTGAGCTTTTAATAGAAATACCAACACCAAGAATGCACATGAAAGCAGCAGAGACTGATTTGGAAGAAGACAAAGATTAGGCAACATTTGTCATCTTGGCATTCATACTGAATGACTTTGTAGAATCGCTCCCATCTCTTTCTCTAAGCCTAAAATTATTTCTCATGATCTGTGTCTGTGCCTTAATGCAAGAGGGGCTTTGCAAAGTAGACACTTATAAAGAACTATTTGAATCTACCATGAGACAATCAAGGCTTTCCAATCTTGCAATATTATCAATTGAAAGTGAATTGGCAAAGGTATTGATCTTGATGAAGTGATTCACAACTTCATAGCTTTGAAGGCCAGGAAAGGAATGTTCTGATTTAGTTGAGATATTTACCAGTTGCTGAAATGCTTGTATATTTGTTCTTGTTCATTTTAATGGTATTAATTCATTTATGAATATTTTTCCATATGCCTTTGTCTACAACTTCTGCATTATTTGAGTCATTGTTCATTATGCAAACCTAAGCCATTATGTTCAAGAACCAAGGGTATCGAAGCTGCAGTGAGGGAATTGGCAAAGAACAAGGCTCCAGGAATTGATGGAATACCCACTGAGATGTTTCAACATACAGATGCCCCACTGAAGGCACTCACTCAGTTATGCCAAGAGATTTGGGAGACAGCTACCTGGCCAACTAACTGAAAGAGATCCATATTTGTACCCATTCTAAAGAAAGGTGATCCCACAGAATGTGGAAATTATCCAACAATATCATTAATATCACATGCAAGTAAAATCTTACTGAAGATAATCCAAAAACAGTTGCAGCAGTATATTGACAGAGAACTTCCAGAGGTGCAGGCTGGATTCAGAAGAGAACATGGAA
>NW_006922105.1:451386-452951 GCF_000298275.1 Orycteropus afer afer | reverse complement strand
CTGACACAAGCTATGTTATTTTCAATCACCTCATATGCATGTGAGAGCTGGACAATGAATAAGGAACACCAAAGAAGAGTTGATGCTTTTGAGCTGTGGTGTTGATGAAGAATGCTGAAAGTACCATGGACTGCTAAAAGCACTAACAGGTCTGTCCTGGAGGAAGTGCAGCTGGAATGCTCCTTGGAGGCGAGGATGGCCAGACTTCATCTCACAGACTTTGGTCATGTTGTCAGAAAGGACCATTCCCTGGAGAAGGATGTAATGCTTGGTAAGGTGGAGGGTCGACAAAAGAGGGGAAGGCCCTCAACGAGGTGGATTGACAGGTGGCAATGGCAATGGGCTCAAGTGTATCAGGACTTGTGGAGCTGGCTCAGGAACAGGTGGTGTTTTGTTCTGCTGTGCATAGGGTCACTATGTGGCAGAGATGACTCTATGGCACTTAACAACAACAACAAAGCCATTAATGTATGCCAGATTGTCAATTTTCATTATAAAATGAATGTAATTTTGATGTAGTTCTTAAACGTTTTACTTCAAATTCTGTTATTTTCTAACCAAATTTTCACTTTCACTACATGAACCTATGTAAATGTAAATGCATTTAGGCTCTGTATATGATTTAATTTAAAGGTGTAGTGCCTAAGACATTAGACTGCTAACCAGAAGACTGGCGGTTCAAGCTCACCAGCCAGTCCTCAAAAGGAAGACTGCGTAATGTACTTCTGTAGAGATACCACCTGGGAAACCCAAGGAGGGGTCGCTATGAGTCTAGTTGACTTGACGGCAGTGAGTTTGATTTTTTTTTGGGGGCGGGCAGGATTTATTTTGCTAGTTGTTTACATTCATTGATATAAGAGAATTACAATATTTAAGTAACATTGGTACAAAAAACATTACTAAGGATTCTAGTAGTGAATCTTTTTTGCCTGGTAGGAGAGGGGGCCCATGGGAAGGGTGACATCATGAGTTACTGCATTGGATGACACCAATGCTAGTGATGCCAATGTGCATACACACGTACACACAGAGAGACGTATATGTTTTTGTTAGGTGCTGTCAAGTCTGTTCCAATTAATAGCAACCCCATGTGACAGAGAGATAATAACTAGTAGTGTTTTCTTGGTTGTAAGACCTAGTGTTGCAGTGGTTAAGCCCTTGGCTGCTACCTGAAAGCATGGCTGTTCCAATTCACCAGACTCACTGCAGGAGAAAGATGTGGCAGTCTGCTTCTGAAAAGATTGTAACCTTGGAAACTGTGGGGCAGTTCTACTCTGTTCTTTAGGGTTATTGTAAGTCAGATTTGACTTGATGGTAATGGGTTTGATTTGACCAGGTCTTTCTCGCCCAGAGCCACTGGGCAGGTAGTCATTGTGCTCTTAGGGTTTGCTTCCTCACTCACTTGCTCGAACTTGGCCTCTCTCTGTCTTCCCATTTTGAATCATGACCCAACAGCAAGTGAAGGCCACTAAAAGTTTACTCCATCCACATCATATATATATGTGTGTATATATCTGTGTGTGTATACATATATATGTTGTATATATATATATATATATATATAT
>NW_006922105.1:448160-450047 GCF_000298275.1 Orycteropus afer afer | reverse complement strand
GGCAAATAACAACAACAACAACATCACTACGGAAGTAGATTGCCCAACCTTCCTTCCGAGGAGTGGCTGTTGGGTTTGAACCACCAGCCTTATGGTTAGCATTCAAGTGCCTTAGGCACTACACCTATGATATCAAACTTCATGCATTCCATTTCATTTTTGACAACTTCTAATTCTCCTAGATTCATACTTTGTACATTCTACATTCTGCATTTTTTTGATATTTGCAACTCTTTCTTCCCATTTAGAGTCATGACCCAACAGCAAGTGAAGGCCACTAAAAATTTACTCCATTCACATCATTAAAGTTGACTCTGTTTCGAGGGAGCAGCCCCTTCCCAGTTGCATTTTGAGTGCTTCCCAATCTGAGGTGGTCATCTTCCAGCACTAAGTCAGTGTTTCCTGGCTCTTCATAAAGTTTTCCATTAATATATCAGATAGTCTTTTACTGCTATTCAATAAGTTTTCAGTGGTTAATTTTTTCAGAAGTTAATGGCCCCATCCTTCTTCCTAGTTTGTCTTAGTCTGGAAGCTCTGCTGAAACTTGTCCACCATGGGTAACACTGCTGGTATTTGGAATACCAGTGGCATAGCCTGCAGCCTCACAGCCATACCACCAGTGTCACATACAAACCACCACAGTATGACGCCACAGTATGACAAATTGACAGGTGAATGGTACACATATATGTAATCTTATTTAATGCAAATTATATCCATGTATTTGTATGAACAAGGATTAGAACTTTTATACTGATATACAGCAAAATATTATATACAAAAATGTTGGGCACTGCAACAAGGTAATGTTTCCACAGGTAATATTTTTTTTTCTTTTTGCTTATTTCCATTCTCTTTTGTTTTGTACGCTACAGAAGTAGATTGCCCGGGTGGCTATGAATCGGGTCCGACTCGATGGCAGTGTGTGTGTATTGTTTTCCACAATGAATATATAAAACACTTAATGAAATAAAAGTTTTAGGAAAAGAAAAATACTGTGAGACCTTGATTTTCTTTTCGCTCTATTAAAATGCCAATTTTACAATCCCTATTATCTAAATTGAGCTTTGTAATGGAAGTACTTGATAAGAATTGGAAGACACTTACTCTAGGGTAAGAAGGCAGTCCTACTGACTGTTATAATTATTGTAGCCTGAAATATCTTATCTTTAGTAGAAAGAAAAGGGCTTCAATTATAGAGGAAAACTCTCAAAATGTAACTCTTTCCTGTGGTGACAATAAGGCTTGACAGGTAATATTTGCCCTTCGGCATTTCCTGATCTTGTTATTTTTCTCTTTGGAAAGGCTCAGAAGTCCTGCTCTGTTGAGGAACCCCTACAGCTTACATCTGACATCATGCGTTTTCTCTGAGTCTCCATTATAGTAAAAGCTTCTGGGATTTGACAAAAGAAAATTGCCTCAGGATGTTCATGTTGGTCACATTTTAAGGCAGTTTTCTTTAAATAATGTGTGGAACTTTCTAGAAACACTGGGAAAGATCAGTCCAACTTCCTGAGTTGTTCTAATGCTAAAAGTCACTGGAGCCCTCCTGATCCCACTGTAAACTAGGCATAAAAGTCTGGTAGGCAATGTGATAAGGTTGGATGTTTTAGTGTTTCCTTTAGACCAGCCTATGGGCATCAAATTAATGAAATGTAACCGTAATCTGGTAAGGGCATGGGTGAAGGGGAATTGCCATAGGCTTTCATTGAAGAATATTTTTTAACTGATGTGATAACATTAGTAGATTTATTCTCCTTTGAAAATTTCTAAAGCCTTTCCAACAGTAACAAAAAAAAAAAAAAAAAAACAATCTAACAACTTTTTAAAGGTGAATCAGGTCCTAACTTTCAAAGGGTTAATGCAACATTATTTATTTTACACTCT
>NW_006922105.1:441382-448060 GCF_000298275.1 Orycteropus afer afer | reverse complement strand
AGTTCATAAATGTAGATATAGGACTTCTGTCAAGATAATTGAAGCACAAAAAGTATTGAGAAGGATTGACACGTGACTGCAACAATGGGTTCAAGCACAGCAGAGATTGTGAGGCTGGCATAGGAGCAGGCAGTGTTTTGTTTTGTTTTCTTGTGCACAGGGTCGCTACGAGTCGAAATTGACTAGCCAGCACCGAACAACAACAACAGGTTTTATTTGAGCAGTTAATCTGTATGCAAACATGGAGACCATTCCATTCAGAAAAGACAGGAAAGCTCATTTTAGACTAGTTACAGCAAGTGTTTAAAGAAGAGAAGAGGAATTAGAGTAGAAAGTTACCATTGTTAACATAACATGATTGAGTGAATCATGCTCCATTTCCAAGATCAAAAGGAGCTCTAGTGGCGCTGTGGTTAAAGCATTGGTTAACCAAACTTTTGGTGGTTTGAACCTGCCAGTTACTCCAAAGAAAAAGGGTGGGGCAGTCAGCTTCTATAACGATTTGCAGCCTTAGAAACCCACAGGGGCAGTTCTTCTCTGTCCTGTAGGGTCCCTATGAGTCTGAATCAACTAAACAGCAGTGGGTTTGCTTTTTTGTTGTGGTTGTGATCAGCTGAGAGCATGTCTCTCTGGTGAGGCCAGTTTTCCATTCACTTGCACAAATCCTCAGGTATAGTCTGGAGGTTTGAAAATAATAAAGGCACCTCAACTACTCAAGAAATTCTAAAGTTCTAGAATTAGCTCTCAGCAAGCAAGAGAAATTACCTACATTTTTTGCATGAGATAAATTCTTAACTGCTTCATGGTTAACAGATATCTTTGTCACAAAGGGGAATCTGTGTGACTTCATTGTCACTGTGTGATTTCGTTGTCACTGTGTCTCCATATCATTTCTTTTTACCTGTTCTGAGTACATTCCGCAGCAGTCACTGAGCTCTGTGAATTGTGCTGTGCTCTCAAAGAAACCTACCAATTTCTCTGGTCCTCGGTTTCTCTCTTTGACACATCCATATGGCTTGACGTTGTACGCACATCCATCCAGTGAATAGGGTTGTTTAGTTATTTAACAACTATGACCGTTCTTTAGAATGTGACTTGATGAGAATAGGGCTCTTGTCTGCCTGAGGGCTAAAACAGTTGTCCCTAGTTCTGATACAACTGAAAATGTATCTATGATGCATAGCTTAGTGCTCTTCTTAATACTTATTTCCTGAATGAAACAGATTTACAGATCTAGCTGGACAACCTCAACCTCCTTCTATTGAGAGATAATTCCCCATGAGTCTCTTCCATTGTCTTGAGTTGGCAACTAACTAGATGTGAGAGGCCACTAGAGGGAGAAATTAAAGATGGTATTAAGATGCAGATCATGGAGGTAGTACTAATTACAACAGTACGGTAGTGGTAAGTGAAAAAGGAGGCAGTCAGGAAGAAAATTGATGCATTTTATTGTGGTGTTGGCAAAGAGTATTGAAAACACCATGACTGCCAGAAGAATATTGAAAACACCATGGGCTTCCAGTCTTGGAAGAAGTACACCCAGAATGCTCTTTAGAAGCAAGGATGGCCAGACTTCGTCTCACCTATTTTGGTCACGTTGTAAGGAGGGACCATTCCCTGGAGAAGGATGTCATGCTTGGTAGGGTGGAAGGTCAGTGAAAGAGGGGGAGGCCTTCAACGAGATGGATTGACACGGTGGCTGCGATGATTGGCTCAAGTGTAGCAGGGATCATGGAGCTGGCACGGGATCAGGCAGTGTTTCATTCTGCTGTGCATGGGGTTGCTATGAGTTGCAAATGACTCAATGGCACCTAACAACAACAACAACAAAGTGGAAGGTCAAGGAAAAAGGGGAGATCAACAAGATGGGTTGACAACAGTGGGTTCAACAATGGGCTCAGGTATAGCAAGGATCATGAGGGTGGCACAGGGCCAGGCAGTGCTTTGTTCTGTTGTACATAGATCTCTATGAGTCAGAGATGACTCAATGATATCTAACAACAACAGCAACAACAACATGATTTGGAACTAACTCCATGGAACTTAACAACCACAACCCCAAAAAAAACCCATTGCTGTAGAGTACGTCGTGACTTATAGAAACCCTATAGGGCAGAGTGGGAGCTCTGGTAGTGTAGTGCCTAAGGCACTTGCCTGCTAACCAGAAGGCTGGCGGTTCAAAACCACCAGCCACTCCTCAGAAGGAAGGTTGGGCAGTCTACTTCCGTAGTGATACCACTTCAGACCCCAAGGAGGGGTCGCTATGAGTCAGGTCCGACTCGATGGCAAATAACAACAACAACAACATAGGACAGAGTAGAACTGCCCCTTTGTGTTTCCAAGTTGTAAATCTTTATGGCAACAGACTGCCTTATCTTTCTCCCAGGGAACGGGTGGTGGGTTCTAAACATGGTCTTTTTGGTTACATGCCCAATACCTTAACCACTATACCACAAGAGGTCTTTAACAACAACAGTTTGTTAGTATATTGGAAGATTAGACTAAATTCATAACTCAAGAAGAATTGAAGTTTTTATAATGCTTCATTTTGCTGAAAACACAATTTTTCCATTTGTTCAAGACATCATTGGTATCTTTCAGGAATGGTACACAGTTTTCCTTGTATGGGAAATGCATATTTCTTGTTATGTTCATTCATGGGTATTTTCCTTTTTATTGCTATTATTTAAACAAAACAAAACAAAACAATAAAACAACTCATGCCATCCAGTCAATTATGACTCATAGCAATCCCCTTTGGCTTTCCGAGGCAGTGAATCTTTATGAAAGTAGATTGCCCAGTGTGTTAGGCTGGGTTCTCTAGAGAAGCAAAATCTGTAAAACTTTTATATACATGTAGAGAAAGAGAAATTTTTCTGAGGAAAATGGCTCACACACTTATAGAAGTTGGCAAGATCTAAGTTCTTGGATCAAACATCAAGCTGGAGGCTTTTCCCAACTCACGCAGCTGCAGGGGCTGATGAGCTCAAGATTCACAGGTACCGGCTGTTGACTCCAGCGAATGATGAATCCAAGATCTCCAGGCCAAATGGTGGATTGTTCACTCATAGACAGTTGTAGGCAGTACAACAGGATCCTGATCCACAGAAGAGTGTCTCTTTTCCTAGGATGTCCATAAATGTATTGGAAGCAGACCACAAGCTTAGAGAAACTCTCTTTCAATGGATTGGCTGTTCAAAACATATACATCCAATCCCATCATGGGAATAACCAACATCACAACTGCTTAAACCACACAGAATTGTGGTCCAGCCAAGTTGACACACAGCTCCAACTATCATACCCAGTCTTCTTTTCATGAAGTGGCTGGTGTGTTTGAACCACCAGCCTTCTGGTTAGCAGTCAAATGCCTTAGGCACTATTACACCAGAGGTCCTTTATTGCTATTATAAGTGGGGTCTTTTTCCCATTATATTAAAAAAAAAATTAGAATATATGAAAACTATTAATTCTGATGTATTATTTTTTTTTACCTTGTGATCTCACTGAATTTTCTGATTTTTTGTATGAGTTTTCCTCATTGATTTATTTGGGGTTTGCAACTAAAATAATACCATTTGCACATAACAGTGATATTATTATCTACTATTTCCCAATTTTTAGTACATATAATTTCTTCTTTTCTATCTTAATGCAATGGCTAGTACCACAAATACAATCCTAAATAATATTAATTTTATTTACAGTCAAATCTCTAATACTGATTTTTAAAATGATTTGTATAGAATTGAGCAAAGAAACCTTTTAACAATCTTTTATTATACTTGTTTCTATGATTCTTCTTTTCTTATATTTTCTTATTTTTTATTTGTACTTTCTCCACCTCATCTTTTTTTCTTATTAGCTTAGTCTCTAGATTATTTAACTAGTTTTTCAAAGAATTGACTTTTAATTTATTTAGTTTTGTTTTTCTCTTTCATAATTAATTTCTATTTTTATCTTTATTTCCTTTATTTGGCTGATGTCAGTTTATTTTAACTGTTCCTTTGAGTTTTATTCAGATGTTTATTTTGTTTTATCCAATTTTTAGTTATCTTTGGATATGAACAATCATTTATTTAAAACTATTAATTTTCCTCTGAGTGCTGCTTTAACTGTAACACACAGGGTACAGAGTTCAGTTTTTAAGTTTTAATAAAATTATGGTATTTCATGGGGCTTCCTCATTGAAACAAATTTTTTTTCAAGAAGGCTTTTTGAATTCCAACTAAGATAGCATTTTTATTTCATAGTTTTGTTATTAAATTCTAGGCAGAGAGTTATATCTATCTATGAGTGATATCTATCTATTTCTACTTTTAAGATTTATCTAGGTGTTTTGAGTGGTCTGTTACATTGTGAAGTTTGTGAATGTTTCATAGGTATTTAAACAGATGGATGTATTCTCAATTTTCAGGGTTTATGATTCAGTATTTATCAATCAGACAACTTATTAACTACATTATTGCACCCCTTATGCTTGTTATTTCATTTAATTAATCATGAACTAAGAAAATTCAATTAAAGTTTGATACAATTAGTCTTTCCTAACTATTTCTCCTTCTACATTCTGACATTATAATTTATGAATCATGCTGTTATTTTATTATGTATAGATATTTAAAAGTTTTAGGAATGCATTCAGAACTGAAGTGTTAGTATCATTATATGTCATTTTCTCTCTTTTTTGTCTAATTTAATGATTTGGGGCCTACATTCTATGTTTTCTGCTATTAGTCTTCTTCAAGTAATATTATCTTTTAAGTTACTACACTTCTGAACCTATTTATCTCAGTGTGTTTCTTATAAGCAGCATAGAGCTGAGTTTTCCTTTTCATACAATCTGAAAATCTTCTTAATATAATAGGTGAATGTTTTAATCATGTTTCAGTCAGAGAAAAGTAAAAGCCGTTCTAGACATTTCTGTTAAAGAGACATTTAGAGTATTAGAAGTTTACACAAACATCGGAAAGACTGATGAGGCAAATGTCAGGAGATTAAGGAAATAGAAAAGTGCAGCATATCACAAGGGACATTCCTTCATGTCTCAAGCTGCCTTCTGTACCACAGTGACTGATTCCCAGGTGAAATCCCAAAAGGGACATCACCACCAATGTTCTGAGTTATCCACATTTAACAAGTCTCAGTTGATCTCACACAGTATATCAGATGTTTCTCAGAAAGACCTAGAAACTACCCCAATGATCTGATTTGTCTGCCCACAGCAATCTTGTCTTAATAGGAGAAAAATTAAGGTCTAGTCTGCATGAGGTCAACATTCTATTTTGGCCAGCAGATTTTTCTGTGGGATAGCAAGGTGTTCAAAGGAAATAAAAACTTGATTCCATTTTTTTTTTCTAAGCTTCCTTTATTGCTATTGCAAAATCTGCTACAAATCTTTTGTAAATCATTTCTGTTTCCTCTTTGGCTGCTTTTTAAGATAGTCTCTTTATCTTTAGTGTGCTATAATTTCAACATAATGTGTCTTGGCAAATATTTCTTTTGGTTCATCCTGCTTATGATACATCGTTGTTGTTATTAGGTGCCTTCAAGTCAGCTCTGACTCATCGCAACAGAATGAAACACTGTCCAGTCCTGCACCAGCCTCACAATCCTGGCTATACCTGAGCCCGTCATTGCATCCTCTGTGTCAATCCATCTTGTTGAGGGCCTTCCCCTTTTTTGCTCACCCTCTACTTCACCAAGCATAATATCCTTCTCCAAAGAATGGTCCCTTCTGACAATATGACCAAAGTAGGTGAGACAAAATCTGGCCATTCTTGCTTCCAAGGAGCATTCTAGCTGCACTTCTTCCAAGACAGATTTGTTCATTCTTCCGGTGGTCCATGGTACTGTCAGTATTTTTTGCCAACACCACAACTTAAAAGCATAAACTCTTCTTCAGTCTTCTATACTTATTGTCCAGCTTTCAGAAGCATATGAGGCTATTGAAAATACCATGGCTTGGATTAGGCACACCTTAGTCTTCAACATTACATCTTTGCTCTTGAGCACTTTCAAGAGGTCTTTTGCAGCAGATTTGCCCAGTGCAACACATTGCCTGATTTCTTGACTGCTGCTTCCACTGGTGTTGATTGTGGAACCAAGTAAAATGAAAGATTTGACAACTTCAATCTTTCCTCCATTTATCTTGAGGCTGCTGATTGGCCCAAATCTGAGGATTTTCATTTTCTTTATGTTGAGGTATAATCCATACTGCTGACTGTAGTTTTTAATCTTCATCAGTAAGTGCTTCAAGTCATCTTCACTTTCAGCAAGGATGGTTGTGTCATTTGCATATCACAGGTTGTTAATGAGTCTTCCTCCAACTGTGATGCTATATGAAGGTTCCTCTTCAAAGTATGCTGAAAGTATACAACCCGGATGCACACCCCTCCTGATTTTAAACCATGAACAGTATCCGCTTGTTCTGTTTGAACAGCAGCCTCCTGATCTATGTACAGTTTCCTCACGAGTACAGTTACGTGTTCTGGAATCCCCATTCTTCTCAATATTATCAACAATTTGTTATGATCTACACTGTCAAGTAATCTAGGAAAATTGAAAGTTGTCAAAAAGGAAATGGAAAGCATAAAGATTGATATCCTAGGCATTAGTGAGCTGAAATGGACTGGTTTTGGCCATTTTGAGTCAGACAACCATAGGAGCTACTATGCC
>NW_006922105.1:424209-439017 GCF_000298275.1 Orycteropus afer afer | reverse complement strand
AATGGCCAGACTTTGTCTCACTTATTTTGGTCATGTTGTCAGAAGGGACCATTCCCTGGAGAAGGATGTCATGCTTGGTAGGGTGGAGGGTCAGCGAAAGAGGGGGAGGCCTTCAACGAGATGGATTGATACGGAGGCTGTGATGATGGGCTCAAGTATAGCAGGGATTGTGGGGCTGGCGTGGGATTGGGCAGTGTTTTGTTCTGCTGTGCATGGAGTCGCTATGAGTCAGAAATGACTTGACGACACTTAACAACAACAACAACAACACACTGTCAAGTGCCTTTACATAGTCAGTAAAACACAAGTAAACATCATTCTGGTATTCTTTACCTTCAGCAAGATCCATCTGACATTAGTAATTATATCACTTGTTCCACGTCCACCTGTAAATCCATCTTGCACTTCTGGACGTTCCCCATCAATATATTGCTGCAACTGTTTTTGAATTATCTTAAGCAAAATTTTACTTGCATGTGATATTAATGATATTATTTCATAATTTCCACATGCTTTTGGATCACCTCTGATGGCTTAGTGCCTAAGACATTGACTGGTAACTAGAAAGCTGGCAGTTCAAACCCACAAGCCACTCTTCAGAAGGAAGATTGGGCAGTCTTCTTCCATAGTGACACCAGCTCAGAAACGCAAGGACGGGTCACTATGAATTGGATCCAACTTGCTAGCAGTGAGTTTTGTTTTTTTTGATTGAACCACCTTTCTTCAGAATGGGTACAAATATGGATCTCTTCCAGTCAGTTGGCCAGGTAACTGTCTTCAAAATTTCTTGACATAGATGAGTGAGTGCCTCCAGCATGGCATCCATTTGTTGAAACATCTTAATGAGTACTCCGTCAATTCCTGGAGCCTTGCTTTTCACCAATTCCTTTTGTGCAACTTTAACTTCTTCCTTCAATACCATTGGTTCTTGATCGGATGCCACCTCCTGAAACAGATGAACATTGAACAATTCTTTTTGGTATAGTGACTCTTTGTAGTCCTTCCATCTTCTTTTGATGCTTCCTGCATCATTCAATATTTTGCCCATAGAATCTTGATTGCAACTTGATGTTTGGACTTTTTCTTCAGTTCTTTCAGCTTGAGAGATGTCAAGTATGTTCTTCCCTTTTGGTTTCTCCAACTCTGAGTCTCTGCACATTTCATCATAGTAATTGACTTTGTCTTCTCAAGCTGCTCTTTGAAATCTTCTGTTCAGCTCTTTTATCTTATTATTTCTTCCATTTTCTTTAGCTACTCTCTGTTTAAAGGCAAGTTTCAAAGTCTTGTCTGACATCCATTTTGGTCTTTTCTTCCTTTCCTGTCTTTTTTAATGACCTTTTGCTTTCTTCACGGATGATGTTCTTTATGTGATCCCATAATTCCTCTGGTTTTTGGTCACTGGTGTTCAATGCACCCAATCTATTCTTCAGATGATCTCTAAATTCAGGTGGGATATAATCAAGGTCATATTTCGGCTCTTGTGGACTTGATTTTATTGTCTTCAGCTTCAACTTGAACTTGCATATGAGCAGTTGATGGTCTGTTCCACAGATATAGCCTGGACTTATTTTGGTTGAAGATACTGAGTTTCTCCAATGCCTCTTTCCACAAATGTGGACGATCTGATTCCTGTGTATTCCATCTGGTGAGGTCCAAGTATATAGGTGCCATTTATGTTGTTGAAAAGGTATTTGTGATGAATAAACTATTGATCTGGCAAAATTCTATCATGATCTCTGGTGTCATTTCTATTACCAAGGCCATATTTTCCAACTACTGGTGATCTTCTTTGTTTCCAACTTTTGCATCCAATTACCAGTAATAAAGAATATATCTTGGTTGCATGTTTGGTCAATTTCAGACTACAAAAATTGGTAAAAATCTTCAATGTCCTCATCTTTGGCTTGGTGGTTGGTGTGCAAATTTGAGTAATAGTAACATTAACTTGTCTTCCTGTAAAGTTATGGATATTATCCTATCACTGACAGCATTGTATTTCAGGGTAGATATTGAAACATTTTATGTAATAATAAATGTGATGCCATTCCTCTTCAATTGGTCATTCCTGGCATAGTAGATCAAATGGTTTTCTGATTCAAAATGGCCAAAACTAGTCCATTTCAGTTCACTAATGTCTACCAACCCCTCCTTGGGTTTCTAAGGTCACTACAGAAGTAAATTTCCCAACCTTCCTTCCAAGGAGTGGCTGGTAGGTTTGAACTGCCAGCCTTCTGGTTAGTGGTCAAATGCCTTGGGCACTATGCTACCAGAGCTCCTGAATGCCTACGATATTGATCTTTATGCATTGCCTTTCATTTTGACAACTTCCAATTTTTTAAGATTCATACTTGGTACATTCTATGTTCCATTTATTAATAGATATTTGCAGCTGTTTCTTCCAATTTTAAGTCAGGAAATGGAGATCCCAAAAGCTTTATTCCATCCATATCATTAAGGTCCACTCTACTGTGAAGAAGCAGCTCTTCCCCAGAAGTATTTTGAGTGCCTTCCAACCTGAGGAGCTCTTCTTCTGGTACTACATCAGACAATGTTTCAGGATTATTCATAAAGTTTTCCAGTAATATATCAGACATTGTTTCACTGCTATTCACTCAGTTTTCACTGGCTTATAGTTTGAGAAGTGGATGACACTTCCTTCTTCTGAGTCTGTCTTAATCTGGAAGCTCTGTTAAAACCTGACCCCCATGGGTGACTCTGCTGATATTTGGAATACTGGTGGCATAGTCTCCAGCCTCACAGCAACATGTAAATGACCACAATATGACAAACTTACAGATGAGTGGTGGTATGATAAATTTCTGTTCCTGAATCATGGTGATTTTATTACCATTTGTCTTAGAACAACTTAGTCTATCAAATTTTTATGCCACTAATTTAAGGACTGGATTCAGCCCACTTTTTTTTTTTTTTTCTTTTCTTTTCTAAGAGAGCAAGAGAGAGTGGAAATCCTTTAAAATTTCCCTTCATTTTTTAAGAAGTAGAAATGTAATTTAAAAAACTATTATATACCCATTTCTAGTTATTTCATTCTCTCTTGCTCTTTTTTTTAGCAGACTTCAGAGTACTTCTAAATTAAAAATATTCAATCCAGTTTATTGATCATAAATTTCATGCATCAAATAATTATATGTGTTAGAATAACGAGACGACATATAATGATTTTAAATTGATCAGAAACTTGACATTTTAAGAGTGAAAAATCTGTGTTTTCTTGTCAGGTGGCATCAAGTCATCTCCAACTCATAGTGACCCTATGCAAAACAGAACGAAACACCACTGGGTCCTGCACCAGCTCCACAATCCTTGTTGTACTTGAGCCCATCTCCACTGCCACTTTGCCAATCCATCTCATTGAGGGCCTTCCCTTCTTTCATCAACCCTCTACCTTATGTGGCATGACATCCTTCTCCACTGAATGGTCCCTTCTGACAACAGGACCAAAGTATGTGAGATGAAATCCGACCATTCTTGCTTCAAAGGAGCATTCCAGCTGCACTTCCTCCATGACAGACTTGTTAGTTCTTTTAGCAGTCAGTGGTACTTTCAGCAGTCTTCACCAACACCACAATTCAAAAGTATTGACTCTTCTTCAGTCCTCCTTATTCATTGTCCAGCTCTCACATGCATATGAGGCAATTGAAAATACCATGGCTTATGTCAGGCACACTTAGTCCTCAAGGACACATCTTTGCTCTTCAGCCCTGAAAGAGGTCCTTTGCAGCTGATTTTCCCAGTGCTACACGTCTTCTGATGTTCTGACTGCTGCTTCCATTGGCGTTGATTGTAGAACCAAACAATGTGAAGTCTTTGCCAACTTCAATCTTTTCTCCATTTAGCATGATGCTGCTTATTGGACTAGTTGTGAGGATTTTTGTTTTCTTTATATTGAAATGTAATCCATGCCACAGACTGTATTCTTCAATCTTCGTCAGTCCTTCAAGTCATCCTCACTTTCAGCAAGCAAAGTTGTGTCATCAGAATACTGAAGGTTGTTAATGATTCTTTCTCCAATCCTGATGTCCCATTCTTCTTCATATAGTCCAGCTTCTTGGATTATTTGCTCAGCATGTAGATTAAATAAGTGTGGTGACAGGATATAACCCAGACACATTCCTTTCTTGATTTTAAACCATGCAGTGTCCCCTTGTTCTGTTTTTTTGTTTTGTTTTGTTTTGTTTTTTTAAATTTTATTTTATTTAGATTTGGGTGAAGATTTACAGAGCAAATTCACTCTCGATACAGCAGTTCATATATACTTTGTCCCATGTCATTGACCACAGTTTACCACAATGCAACAGCTCCCCTCCAATTTCCTCCCCAAGGTACCACTTCCCAGTGTCCATCCCTCCATACTCTCCTGCCCCCTAAGCTGTCTCCCCGTGCACAAGGTGCCCTTCCTTCTCCCATGATTGTTCTCTCAAGGGCGTGTGTCCACTTGAGGTAAATGTTCAACTCACATACCTGTACTTTGCCTGGCTGGAAACCACAGGTGTGGTCTCAATTCCAGACCTGAAGGGTAGCTAGGGGCCATAGTCTCAGTGGTTCCACCAGGCTCTATTGGACCAGCAAACCTGGTCCCAACCATCCCCCCCCCTTTTTTTTTTCCCCTCCAAATGATTTTGAGTTTTGTTCCACATTGTTCTCCCTCTCTATCCAGGATCTCCTACATCCCTTCCAAGTGGATGACAGTGGTAGCCGGGCACCATCTAGTTCTTCTGGTCTCATATTTGTATAGGTTGCAGATCGGATGGTGTACCAGTCGTGGGGACTGATTGTTTCCATTAATTTTGGTTTTCTGCTTTCTTCTTAGCTCTTGATGAGGAGAGACCCATCGTTACATCTAGATGGCAGCTTGCTAGCTTTTAAGATCCCAGTCGCTACTCACGAAAGTAGGAGGTGGAACAATGTTTTGTATAGTATGTTATGCCAATTGAGTTTGATGTCCCCTGTGACCATGGTCCCAGGCCCTCAGGATCAACTACTCAGTCACTGTGGGTAACTGGCTGTGACCAAGCAGTGACCATAAGCTAGCCCCTTGTCAGTTGTACTGTACTCCTGGGGATTCTGATCCTTCACATAAACTTATAGGACCATTGTCTGCCAACCCTATATATAATCCTGGATACACTCCCTCCTTCATAGACATAGTTAATCGTTTAGCCTGTCCACCTATCTATCCATCCATATATCCATGTTTACCTTCACTGAGAACTCAGTACTGTATATGCAAAAGGGTTCATATTTGTTGTCTGTACCTCCCATGTACCTCTCTATGTCTTTCTCATCCTCATTGCTGTCATATTGGTCATTCACATTTGGTACGTTGCCCTTCTCTTCACCCAAATCAATATTTACCACTATCTATCTAACGGCAATCCCTCCCCTTCCCTCCCACCCCTGGTAACCAACAAAGAAATTTTCCTTCAATAGATAAACCTTTCCTTAATTTTTACAATAACGGACTAATACCATATTTGTCCTTCTGTGATTGACTTATTTCACTCAGCATAATGTCCTCCAAGTTCATTCACGTTATGCAGTGTTTTGCAGATTCTACATTATTCTTTAGCATTGCATAGTATTCCATTGTGTGTATGTACCATAGTTTGGTTATCCATTCCTCAGTTGATGGACATCTAGGTTGTTTCCATGTTTTGGCTATTGTAAATAGTGCTGCGATGAACATGTGTGTGCATATATCTGTTCTTGTCATGGCTCTCACTTCTTTAGGGTATATACCTAGTAATGGGATGGCTGGGTCAAATGGTATTTCTAATTCCAACATTTGAAGGAATCGCCATATTGCTTTCCACAATGGTTGCACATTTTACAGTCCCACCAGCAGTGTATGAGAGTCCCAATCTCTCCACAACCTCGCCAGCATTTGTTATTTTCCCCCTTGTTCTGTTTGAATGACAGCCTCCTGGTCTATGTACAGGTTCCTCATGAGTACAATTAAGTGTTCTGGAATTCCCATTCTTCTCAATGTTATCCACAATTTGTTAGGATTCACACAGTCAAATGCTTTTGCATAGTCAATAAAACACAAGTAAACATCTTTCTGGTGTTCTTTGCTTTGAGCCAAGATCCATCTGACATCAGCAACGGTATCCCTCATTCCATGTCCTCTTCTGAATCCATCTCGCATTTCTGGAAGCTCTCTGTCAATACACTGCTGAAACTGTTTTTGATTTATCTTCAGTAAGGTTTTACTTTTGCGCAATATTAATGGTATTATTCGATAATTTCCACATTCTGTGGGATCTGTAGCTACATTAAAAATAAATAGAGTTTATAAGTATGAGAAATATTGTCTTCCTTTAATCACTATTCTGAAATCTGATCTTAATTCTTCCTACTTTGCTACTCAGTCTCAACATTCTCACAGGTTTCCCTTGTGTAAATTTATATATTCTAGATTTCCTGCTCCTTTCCTGAAGGTAATCTATACATTCATTGTGAATTATTTAATATCATTCATGGATAACTTTGATACTGCTTCTTTTCATCTTTTGGTCCAAAAAATGGTGTTCCCAGTTATGCAATGAAACATGGTTTTGAGAGTCTTAAAAAACAAAACAGTGTATTAATAGCTTTTGAAATCTGAGTGAAATGGTACATTTCCCACCATTAACACTAATGTAATTAGATTTTGATTTCCAGACTGGCCAATATCCACAGGAATAAGAAGTTCTAGTAAAAATTCAGTCTTTAATTTTCTTTGTGAGTCTTTCCAAACATCAAAAAAAAAAAATCAGTGAGTTACTGTTTCCTTTTTGAGAGCAATGGGGAAAACGGCCTCTTTTTTTTTTTTTTTTAGCAAAAATAAATTAGATGGGCTCATCCTTTGTAGAATCCATCGCATATTAATAAATACAACCTAGAATTTCCTCTGCATAATTTATTCCTGGTGCTGAATTCCTCATGTCTCACCTTTCCCTTCACATCCTTGTCATGGAGGAGGCAGATGCAAACATAATTAATTCCCATTTTCCACATGGCAAACATGAACACAGAATGATCAATTGTGCTATTCAAGGCAGTCAGTTATCAAATCATGACAAGAACCCAGAATGCCTATTACTTTCAGTCAAAGGTTGTTTGCTTTTTAAAGTTTCTTAATATATAACCTATCTGTGCTTCCTGGCCATCTCTGTCTCCAAGAAACTAAGAATGTATATAATAACTCAGGTGATGTAGTGGTTAAGGCATTTGGCTGCTACCTAAAAGATCAGTGGTTCAAAGCCACTAGCCACTCTGGAAGAAGGATGAAGCATCTGCTTCTGTAAAGATTTGTATCCTTAGAAACCCATTGGGGGTCGCTATGAGTCAGAATTGACTAGATGGTAGTGTTTTGTTGTTGTTGTTGTTGTATTTTGTTTTAATCACAACTCAGGTATTATAAACTCAGCCTGAATTTTTTCTAGATCCTTCTAGGGGACTTTTTCTTTTTTTTTTTTTTTTTTTGCAGTTTCTTACTAAATATATGAAGCACTAAAAATAAAAATATACTCAAGTTTCCTCTTTATAACCAAAGTCTAGGCAGTGGTTCCAAATTCCCACAGGGACCCATCTTATCATCAGATCCTTTTTGTGTACTTTAAGCTCTGTCTTCGCATTCCTCTGGGCTCAGGCCTGCCTCCACTCTAGCTTCACACCCAGTTCAACATTGACTATTTCCCTCAGCTGCCCCTCAGCCCTGCCTCTGCCTCACATCTGCTCCAGACTGCAGACCCCTGCTTCACTGCAGGCCACACTCTGTCCACACATTGTCATCCCTCCTCTGCCTCTGATTCTGCACTAGGAGCTTCACTTGTGTCCTTGCAATGACTCCATGTGGTATGAACTATTATTATTATTATCTCCATTTTATAGACGAGAAAATTAAAGCTGAAGGAGATGAAGTCACTTACCAAAGTCACTCAGCCCATCAGAGAAAGAGCCAGACTTTGAAGTAGGTAGATTTGTTTAGCTCTCAAGGCTCATTTCTTAAGCACTAGCACACACATGTGCCTAGAAGCTCTTCACTTGACTGCACTGGATAGAGCTGGAAAGATGTTCTGTGAACCACAACCAAGTGTTCCTACTGTAGTCTGTCTCTGTGAAGCTCTGCTTATCTGAAGTAAGGCTGGCTTTTCTCTAACTCTGCTTGTTACTGCTTCTTCTAGGGCACCACCTCCTATAATCCCAGTGTGGTCAATTTTCTGTCCTCCTGAAGATGTGTTGACTGTGTTGGACTAGTACATGTGCATAGGTGTGGGGTACCAAGGTGGGTGCTGGAGTCATTGCATGAATGTGCGTTGCAGGTGTACATGCACATGGTGTGGGTACAGGGATGCATATGCAGGGGTGCAGGGTGCATGTGCAAAGGGTGAGGGTGATGTAGGTGTGTATACATATGCCTAGCTCATCTTTTACCTGTTTTGATAGGATAAAACTGATAAAACTTTCTCTGAAAGATTTTTTTAAAAAATAACAACAACCTCACTGCGGTCAATTTAGAAAGTCTTAGCAGATGGTGCCTCTAGGAATAGGCATTAATAGAACCAGTGCCCCTGAGGTCAATATGTAAGTAAAATGCCAAAATGACCCCTGGCATTTTTATAATTACATGATACTTGCTAATTGACAGGAAACTTCTTTAGGGCCGGATCCAAGTCTAATCTATTTTGTTCATCCATTCTCTGCACCATAAAATACTTTTCCCTTCTGTTTGTATATAACATAGATGTGTCATCTACTGTAAGGCTTAGCATGGATGCTCACCATGTAACATAGACGACTGTGCAACATGTGTTTGTGTGAGCACATGTGTGCATGTGTGTGTGAATGTATGTATTTCACACTATTCTTATTTCTGCTCAGTCAACAGTCAATCAAACAGGTTTTGTTTTTTTCTACCTATGCTTTTTTGGGCAGATGTGTGGATGTTCTGACGGAAGAGGGATGTGGATTTATTGAGGGAGTGAGGTCAAAGAGGTGAGAGGTGATATTTCCTAGAAGTGGTATAAGCAAACAAATTCTGAAGCAAAAGAGTTTGTGTTTGAATAAAACTAACAGTGAAAAAGGGAATGGCATCTATACCTTGGACACTGTGCTGAGTCTGGGAGCCCAATCTAGGTGGAGCCAGGTCAGATGTCAGCCTTTCCATAATAGTCACTTTTAAGTCTTTCTCTTGATTTCTGCAAGACTGGTCATTGTTCTACTCCACTCACAGAGCTGCCTCATTTTCCTTCTTCTGATTCTAAATAACACCAACCTCACAGGCTCAGACAACTTCACCTAAAGGAAGGAGGCATTTGTGAGCTCTGTGACAGAATAGTTTATCAACCCACTGAAATGCAGTCTTTTAGACTTTGTTCTGTCTAACTAGCTCTGTGCTAATCCCTTGTCATCATCTCTGTCAGATTTGTTATAATCAGTGTGTCACCCAAGTAGGCATAGCTGAAGACAGGTAGCTGAGCCTACACTTCACTAGGATTTTTTTTTTTTTTTAAAAAGCTACAAGGAATAAAGTTTTCTTTCAAAATGTGAGTCACCTTTTATTAAATCAAGACGAAAGCCACCCGTCACCTTCCATCTATGTATTTGCCAATTTGGATGCATGAACAATTTATATGCTCCATTAGTTTCATAAACAAGAAAATGTGAGTGACAGATTCCTCGTGATTTGTTTATTGGTCAGTGATGCAGTCAGGATTAGAGTCAGGAACTCAGGCACATGTCTGCATGAGGAAAAGAGAAGCAGATCGAAAGATTTCTCCCTTCAAGTTCACCGCCAGAATATAACAGCTATCATCAAGTCAGTTCCAGTTCATGGAGACCCCAGATATTGCAGGATAGAACAGAGCTGTATAGTTTTCAATGGCTGTGATCTTTCAAAAGTAATCCCCAGGACTGACTATCTTCCAAGATGCTTCTGCATAGATTTGAACTGACAACCTTTCAGTTGGTAGCTAAACACTTAATAGCTTGTGCCACATAGGGAATCCTAAGACTTAGGTATATAGATACACCATTCTGACTCCACAAATTTAGAATGTGTTGATAGGAGTAACACACAAGCTTAGGATCTAGACGAAGACTGATTTTAGGCTGTAAAAAAACTAGGGAGAATTTTGTTCAATGCCTTTTAGGGAGTGTGTCACAGATGGAACACTGATAGATAAATTAAGATAAAAAATGAGTTCCTGAAGCCTGCTCAACCTTCAAATGATGGTTTTTAAATGCTGTGCATCCAACAAAGAGAGGACTTTGTTATGCTCCTGGGAAAGAGGAAAGAGAGGAAATGAAAACAAGAGATTGTAGCCAGTGAGAGTGTAGAGGGCTATGCGTTAGTTGAAATGTGACTTCAGGCAAACTTGAAATGCTTAGTGTGGGTAGAATTTTCTTGAAACTAGTGAGATGTTTGATTTTTTGGTACAGGGTGATCAGTGGTAAAACAAAGCCAAAATTAGCACATATGGCACCAGAGGCAGAGATAACCAGGAAGCTTCAATGTCAAGGAGTTAACAAAATTTTCTGACAGTTTGAATTTTCATAGTTCACAGAACCCACTAAGTGCAGGATAGTACAGCTTAGATTTCTAAGGGTTAGGGAGGCATTGGCTGACCTCAGAGTTGTTATACACACCACACATTACTAAATAACAGTTCACTATATTAGTAGAATCAGATGAACACTAGGAATCACAAAGGGGGAATAAAAAAAAAGACTGACTATCAAATACGTAATGTGATTCATTAATGGCTGACAGATTTTAAAGAAAAGAGATGGCTTAGACTGGGAGAGCAGGCCAGGATGTAGTAAAGAAGAGGGAACTGAAGTCGATTTTCAAATATGGATATATTCTAATACATAGAAAGGAGAGGAAAAAAAGCTATGTTTGGGTAAAAACTAAAACTCAAAAAATGTTTCTGAATCACAAGCAACAAACAGTGCTGCTTGACATTGTTCCAGTCTCTGGGGATGTAGCAGCAGATGAGACCAATGAGGTCACTGCTCTCATTGAGCTTATGTTCAAGAGGGGCTAGAGAACAAAAGAAAGAAGAACTATAGAAACAAAATATTTTAATAGAGTGTTAAGTGTTACAAAGAAAATAAATAAACCAGGCTAATGAAACAGGTGGGAGCTCTGGTAGTGTAGTGCTTAAGGCACTTGACCGCTAACCAGAAGGCTGTCGGTTCACACCCACCAGCCACTCCTCGAAAGGAAAGTTGGGCAATCTACTTCTGCAGTGATACCACCTCAGAAACCCAAGGAGGGGTCGCTATGAGTCGGGTCCAACTCGAGGGCACATAACAACAACAACAATGAAACAGGTGACTGGGGTCGGGGCTGGCTACAGATGCTGAGGAAAAGCCTCTCTAACGAGGAGACATGTATGTTGATTCTGCAAAGACAGGAAGATGGTACTTTCTCTTCCGAAATAATGCATAATCTAATCTTAAACTAGTATATTGGGAAGAAATACAAAGATAAGCATGATTGTCCTGATGTCTTAGGAACTTAAGATCTAAAAGGAGAAACACAAACATGCAAGACAATTTAACATACTTTTATAAATTTCTTCAGAAATACTTCACTGACATATGTTCAGCTGGAATTAATCTCTGTAGAAACTGAGAGAATGACTGGCTAGCTCCACATTAAAGAAGACTTTTGGGACTAGGATGACTATAATTGTCAAGGCTGTTGGCTACAAGCTACAGAATCTACCTCAGGCTGGCTTAATCAAAATGGATTATGATATAGTGAGCATTAATTAACTCTCAGAAATGGTGGAAAAATGGAGGGAGGAATCAGGATGGTGCCTAAGAATATGCAGTAGAAAAATGCAGGCAAAGATGCTGCTGGACTCTGCCTCCATGGCTGAACCCAAGTCTGGCAGAGCTACTGATAGACCCCCTGACATCAAACAATTCTGAGTGTCCTGTCCTTTTTTACTTACTCCCACAAGTTAAAAGCCCCAGGAAGATTCATTTAATTGGCCAAGCCAATGTACCATTGTCTTTCTAGGTCTCAGGGCCAAAGAAAAAGCAACTATGAGGATTCCTTTGGATTTTCATAGTGAGACAAGTCCAACATTCTACTAGGACTCATACAATGGGGATTACCCTGAAATAGGAAAGAAGACTGGATTCCTGCCAACAAAGATGACAAATATCCAATATACTTCATTGTTTTTGGCTACTCAACATCCACTTACACCTTTATTCCCATACCTACATTTAAAAATAAAAACCTCTTACTTCATTTAACTGTATTGACAAAAATTGATTGTTCCAAGTAGTCCAAGGGACTAATGGACCATGGAAACCTCAGCCTACATGACCCTGAGACCAGAACTAGATGGTGCCTGACTAATCATGCCAACCACTCAGAAAGGGATCAAAATTGGACATCCTGAACAGAGTGGGAGAAAAAGTGTGGAACAAAATTCAAAAACATAAAATAGAACAGGATTACTGGTCAGATAGAGACTGGTGAAATCCCTGACACTATGGCCCTGAGTCACCCTTTGTGTGTGGAATTGGATTCACTCTCATGGCTGAACTTCCAGCCAAACAATAGATAGGCCTGTGAGCTGAACACTAGGAAAAGACAGTCCTGAGAACAGTCAACCATGGGAGTTCAGAAGAGCAGCATTCGCACAGGTAGAAGGCTAGGCAGGCAGGAATGCATAGGTAAGAAGGACACAGAGAAGTAACCACAGGAAGGACGTGGGAGGGGAACTGTTACACTGTAAGGATTGTGAACAGTGTCATAAAATAAAGTGTGTATGAATGTAAACCAAAGTGTGTATGAATGTAAACCAAATCTGCTTTGTAAAATTTCACACAAATAACAATAAAAAGTTTTTTAAAAACTGATTGTTTCAACTCCAAATCCAGGATGTCTGGATGATTTTCCTTCTGCCTCTAGATCTGTCCCTATGCCACTTTAATATTTTCCAATTTAGGGTTTATAACAGTGATTATCCCTGCACCAGCAGCATTACCATCACTTGGGGACTTGTTAGAGGTATAGGCTTTGGGGCCCTCACTCACACTTAACTGAATGAGAAGCTGGGAGTAGGCCCCAGCAATCTGAATTTTAACAAGCTCTCTAGTGATGAGAACCACTGGTCTGTATAACTTTCTGTAATGATGAAAATATTCTTTAGACAGTCCCCAACTTAGATGGGGCTCTGTTCTGATGACTCTATCATAAGTCTTTTCTGATCGAAGATGAGCACCTTATATTTTCTTTTAGTTTTATTAATGCCTTTTATTCTCAATATCTTTATAAACCCATCTTTATTTGCCCTTGGGAGTTGAAAACATTATATATAAGCTTATAGATATATGCTGCAGCATTGCATGTAGTAATATTACTAACAATAAAATGTACCAAAATAAATGGGAGCTCTGGTAGCGTAGTTCCTAGGGCACTTGACTGCTAACCGGAAGGCTGGTGGTTCAAACCCACTAGCCACTCCTCGGAAGGAAGATGGGGCAATCTACTTCCATAGTGATACTGCCTTGGAAACCCAAGGAGGGGACGCTATGAGTTGGATCTGATTCGATGGCACATAACAACAACAACAACATGCATGACTTATCAAGGTAGAAAACATAGATAGAAGTTTTAGTTCTGGTTTCTGATACTGGTTACAAGACAGTAGGTTGCATTTATAACCCTATACATTTATATTGCCTTTCTCTTCAGCCAGCACCTCTACTGTTCAGAGACCTTTACATAGTTTGGTGACCCAAGATTCTTTTCTGGAGGCATGATCCTTGTTCATCCTAATCTTCCATTAGGTTTTACCACTGGACATAGTAACACAAGAAAGGGCCGCTAAGGGCTTCCTCACTTCCACCAGTACCTGGGTAAATTAGCAAGTCTTATCCACCTTAATATTAAGATCAATTCTTATCCTATCCAATATTATGACCTTTTATCCTACTATTTTTCTTGTGTCATGAGGCTTTGTAATTACCAGTCAGGATTCTATAGTGGTCACTGTGAACCATCACCTTCTCACCCTTATGGAATGAAAGCTAGAATGCCTGCCAGCAGACAGCCTTCAACTATCATCCCCTTTCAGGGATTGCCTCCCTTAAAGAGAACCATCACACTGGAATTCACATCCCCTCTCAGGAGTGGCCCCAATCCAGTGAGTGATCAACATAGGGGTGTAAAGGCCTGGTCCTCTCACCCAGTTGAGGAAAGTTTTAAAGGTCAATCTGTCTTTATTCTCTGTGGTTTCAGCTAAGGTCTCTTTTGAGACTGCAATACAACTTGACTTCATCCTCTTATCACATCCTGCTTCTACCATTTCTCAAGAGCATTTGCTAATAAACCTGCTGCATGCTAATCTCCATCTCAGAGTCTGCCTCCTTAGGGGAACTCTACCTGCAAACCTCTCCCATTCTAATTCTGAGGAATACTCAGTGTACCCATTGGTAGATTTGTTGTTGTTGTTGTTGTTAGTGGCTATTGCGTCAGTTCCAATGAATGGTGACCTTTTGTGCAACAGGACTAAACATCGACTAGCCCCGCACTGTCTTCATGGCCATGTTTGAGGCCGTCATTGTGGCTACTGTGTCAGTTCATCTCACAGAGGATCTCTCACTTTTGCCAACTCTCTACTTTAGCAACCAAAATGTTATTTTCTATTGATTGGTCTTCTCTGATGATGTGTCCAAAATAAGAGAGCCAAAGTCTTACCTTCCTAACTTTTAAACCCCAGAAATCCAGAGTTGCAGTATGGCAAGTAAATATTTTGTCAGTATATCATT
>NW_006922105.1:422729-423634 GCF_000298275.1 Orycteropus afer afer | reverse complement strand
AAAATATTTGATAGCTCAGTTAATTATTCTTATGCTTTTTAGAATGGGATATTGGTAATTAAATCTCTAGTGAGCATGATTTGAATTTCTTGATACATCCTAAAGTAAAAGAAGTCATTGCATTTGAAATATTTGAGGAGTCTGAATTTCATATTTCAGGTGAATATTTCTCCTATTTAGTATGATAACTGAATATCTGTATCTATTATATTCCATGGAATATGGGTGACCATCTGGACCTTATCCAAGTGCAGGATTATCAAGGTTATTCAAAATCACTCTAAATGTCAACTCTAGTTTTAAAATGTGTGTAGCAATGCAATGGTCAACTTATGCTAGGAAGCCTAATAGACTAATTTGAATAGTTGTGGAAATTTTATTTTGAAAATTAAAAAGTTAGGTAAAACAATGTCCCTTACAAAATTTCATTTATTTTGCTTATTGAATATAAACTAAAAGTTTTTACAGGTTTTTTCATAAAATTTCAATTTTATTTACTCATACCTACACACATACACTTAGCTTTGGTAGCACAGTGGCTAAGGCACTTGACTGCTAACCAGAAGGCTGGCGGTTCAAACCCACAGCCACTCCTCAGAAGGAAGATGAGGCAATCTACTTCCGTAGTGATACAGCCTCGGAAACTCAAGGAGGGGCCTCTGTGAGTCGGGTCTGACTTGAAGGCACATAATAACAAAAACACACACATACATTTACAGGAAACCTTGCCATAGTATATGGTACTAAGTGTTGTTTTGAAGGTAAAGTTCGTTCACATGGAAGACCCTGGATTAATCAGAGAAAATGGTGTATGCAAAGTTATGGAGGTGAGAGAAAGCATCATGCATTATAAGAGATTCAATGTGGTTGGAAAATAGTGTACTTATGAGGAATGGCAAAAATAG
>NW_006922105.1:396280-397525 GCF_000298275.1 Orycteropus afer afer | reverse complement strand
CCTTGGATTCCCAAGGCCCACCTCTAGGAACCTAATCATACTGCTGTCTGGAACCAACAAAGGCTTGAATAAAAGTAAAACTAACCAGTAGCCACCAAGTACATGATGACTTATAGTGATTCCATGTGTATCAGTAGAACTGTGTCCATAAGGTTTTCAACATCTGAGTTTTTGGAAATATGCTGCCAGACATTTCTTCAGGAGTGCCGCTAGGTAGACCCAGACCTCCAAAGTTTGAGTTAGCAGCAAGGGTGTTAACCATTTGCATGATCTAAGAACTCCTACAAGGGTCTGTGTGTGTGTGTGTGTGTACACACATACATATATGTGTGTCATTTTCTGATTCATAGTGACCTCTCCTTGGGTTTCTGAGGCTGTATCTCTATGGAAGTAGATTGCCCAATCTTTCTTCTGAGGAGTGGCTGAGTGGGTTTGAACTGACAGCCTTCTGGTTAGCAGTCAAATGCTTTAGGCACTATGCCACCAGAGCTCCCCAAATAAATCAAGGATGGAATCTCATTTCTTAAGAAACTCTGTCTAAAGACTACAGTATCTGTCCATTAATTTGTCTAAGTGCATTCCTGTATTAAAGAAGGTGACCTTAGCAGTAGTTGAGCCATAATTCTCTCAGGCCCTGATGGAAAAAAAACAACAAAAACCCTATGACTGGGTTAGATTCACACATGTCCTTTGCATTTTAAAAGGTTTGGTATCACATTTCCTTATTTGAACAATGTTAGTGTAATAAAACCAGGCTTACAAGAGCCCACTGCAGTTTGTTGCTGTTATGTGACACCAAGCCCTTTCTGACTCAGAGAGGCCCTCTGTACAACTGAATGATGCAGTGTCCGGTATTGTACCATGCTCACAACTGTTGCTATGTTTGAGCCCACTGTTACTGCTACTGCTCCAGCCCATCTTTGGGAGCCTCTATTTTGCTGACCCTCTGCTTTACCACGCATGTTATCCTTCTCCAAGGATTGCTTCCCCCTGATTACATGTCCAAGTACAGGAGATGAAGTCTTGCAATCCTTGCTTCCAAGGAGAATTCTGGCTGTATTTCTTCCAAATAGATTTGTTTATTCTCCATGGTATATTCAATATTCTTCACTAACACCACAATTCAAATGCACTGATTCTTTCTCAGTCTTCTTTGTTCATTGTTCAGCTTTTGCATGCATATGAGGCAACTGAAAATATCATGGCTTGAGTCAGGCACACCTTAATCCTCAAAATGACATCTTT
>NW_006922105.1:394004-395510 GCF_000298275.1 Orycteropus afer afer | reverse complement strand
ACCTGACTCATAGCGACCCCTCCTTGGGTTTCAGAGGCAGTATCACTACGGAAATAGATGGCCCCATCTTCCTTTCGAGGAGTGGCTGGTGGGTTTGAACCGCCAGCCTTCTGGTTAGCAGTCAAGTGCCTTAGGCACTATGCAACCAGAGCTCCTTTACTTGTCTGTAGTATTAATGATATCCAATAATTTCTGCATTCTGTTGGATCATCTTTCTTTAGAATGAGCATAAATATGAATCTCTTCTAGTCAGTTGACTAGGTAGCTGCCTTCTAAATGTCTTGGCGTAGATAAGTGACCGCTTTGAGCATTACATCAATTTGTTGAAACATGTTAATTGTTATTCTGTCAATTTCTGGAGCCATGTTTTTCGCCTATGCCATCAGTGCAGCTTGAACATCTTCCTTCAGTATCATGAGTTCTTGATCATATACTACTTCCTAAAATAGATGAATGTTGATCAATTATTTTTGGTACAGTGACTCTGTTTATTCTTTCTATTTTCTTTTGATATTTCCTGCTTCATTCAAGGGAGCTCTGGTGACATAGTACCTAAGACATGTGACTGTTAACCAGAAGGCTGGTGGTTCAAATGCACCAGGTGCTCCTCGGAAGGAAGGTTGGGCAATCTACTTCCGTAGTGATACCACTTCAGAAACCCAGGGAGGGGTCGATATGAATCAGATCCAACTCAATGGCAGTGCATTTGGTTTTGTTTGCGTCATTCAGTATTTTACCCATAGAATCCTTCAATATTGCAACTTGAGGACTGAATTTTTTCTTCAGTTATTTCACCTTGAGAAATGCCAAGTGTGTTCTTCCCTTTTGTTTTCTAACTCCAGGTCTCTGTGCATTTCATTATAATGCTTTAATTTGTCTTCTCAAACTGTCCTTTAAAATCTTCCATTCAGCTCCTTTACTTCATTATTTCTTTCATTTTCTAAAGAACAAGTTTCACAGGCTATACTGACATTCATTTTGGTATTTTCTTTCTGTGTCTTTTTAATGACCTTTCATTTTCTTCACATCTGATGTCATCCCACAACCTGTCTGATGTTCAGTCATTTGTGTTCAATGTGTCAAATCTATTCTCGAGATAGGCTCTAAATTCAGGTTGGATATACTCAAGGTTGTACTATGACTCTCATGGACTTATTTTAATTTTCTTCAGCTTCAACTTGAACTTATATATGAGTAATTAATGGTCTACTCCACAGTCAGGACTTGACCTTCTTCAGATTGGTGATATTGGGCTTCTCCGTCATGTCTTTCCACATACATTTGAAAAAAAAAAAAACTCACTGCCGTCAAGTCGTATCCAACTCTTAGTAACCCCTCCTTGAGTTTCTGAGGCAGTATCACTACCAAAGTAGATTGCCCAACCTTCCTTCTGAGCAGAAGCTGGTGGGTTTGAACCATCAGCCTTCTGGTTAGCAGTCAAATGCCTTAGGCACTATGCCACCAGAGATCCCTCCACATGTATAGTCAATTTAATTCCTGCATATT
>NW_006922105.1:388002-389630 GCF_000298275.1 Orycteropus afer afer | reverse complement strand
GTGAAGCAGAGACATGGCTCTGGGCCATGCTGTCTTTCTGGTGCTGTCCTACAGGACACAATTAAAATGACAGTTAGCTGTAAGGGAGGAAGGAAAGAATGGTGCTTCATCTGTTATAAGGAGATTTTTATTCTGAAGATTCTACAAGGATGGAAATGGAAGTTAATTTAGCTAAAATCCTTAGGAAAATCATATAAATAATATCTAAGGTTTTTCCCAATTGTGTAGTGTTGGAATTTCCAAAACGTAAACTACAAAATGGATGCTTTATACATACCGTATTGAGCCAATGCTTCCATAAAGGAGGTGACCTATAGCAGATAACTTCTGTCTCTAAAAAGGCATTCCTTTTCAACTTAAACCAGGAACAAAGTAAAGCTGATTCCTTCCTTCCTTCTGGAAATATGATGTTCTAAGAACTACTGCTTCTCAAGCAATCAAACTCATTTTGTTTTTTTGTTGAAACCTTAGTTTAGTAATAAATAGCTAAGTCCCTGCATAGTTACCATGTATACATACTGCTCATCATGAATTAAAGTATGTCCCCGCCAAAAGTTATGGTGCAGTCTTAACCCCCAGTACCTATGAATGGACTTTGATTAGGAAGAGGGTCTTTGAAGATGTAATCAGTTAGGCTCCAGTATGCAGTCATACTGGAGTAGGGTGGGTCCTAATCCAATTTCAACCAGCTGCTATTGAGTCAGCTCTGACTCATGGAGATCTCCCTGTGTTTCAGAGTAGAACTAAGATCCATAGAGTTTTTAATGACTGATATTTTTGGAAGTAGATTTTCAGGTCTTTCTTCTGAAATGCCTCTGAATGGACTTGAACTTCCAGTCTTTCAGTTAGCAGCCAAGTGTGTTAATGGTTTGATCCACCCAGAGACTCCAATCCAATATAAATAGTGTCCTGTTGAAAAAGGAGTGGTGACACAAACACAAAATGAAGACAGCCATGTGAAGATGGGCAGGGCTTGGGGTTATGCTGGCATAGCCCGAAACACCCGGGGCTACCAGAAGCTGGGAGAGACAAGAAAAGATCTTCCCTTACATGTGCTGAAGTGAGCATGGCTCACTCAACACCCTAAACTCAACTTCTATCCTCTAGAACTCTGAGACAATAAATTCCAGTTGTTTTAAGCCATCCAGTTTGTGGTACTTTGTTGCAGTAGCCATTGGAAACTAATATACTGTTTTAATTAAATTAATATATTCTTAACTCATTCAACTTTCAGAGCAGAGGCTGTGGTGGTTCAGTGGTAGAATACTTGACTTCCATGTGGGAGACCTGGATGCCACTCCAGTCCAATGTACCTTAAGTGCAGCCATTGCTTGTCTGTCAGTAGAGGCTTATGCGTTGCTGAGTTGATGATGCCGAACAGATTTCAATGGAGCTTTTCCAGACTAGGACTAGCAAGAAAGATCTGCTATCTGCTTCCAAAAAACCAGCCATTGAAAACCTTATGAACACAATGGGTTATCCCATTGTGCATGAGGTTGCCATGAGTTGGAAGCCAACTTGCCAGGGGGTAAGAACAAAACAAGAATCTTCACAGTGACCTTAAGAACTTAGTCTAATAAAGATGCCCACTTTATTAATGAAGAAATTGAGGCACAGAAAGGTTAGTA
>NW_006922105.1:375985-387622 GCF_000298275.1 Orycteropus afer afer | reverse complement strand
CTATTGTTCTTGCATGTATTTTCTTGATGAGAATCAAGGAGGAGATAAAATAAAGATGATAGCACAGTTACCACCTGTGGATCAGGGGAAGTGTGACACCGGTTTGTTAAGCCTCTTGAAAATAGGGATTAAACTACTTATACAGGAAGCCACCACTTTGATCCAGAAAATGCCCATTGAAATTGTTCCATGGAGACACACACACACACACACACACATCCATATACACAAACAGTATGATCTTAATTGTAAAAATAAAAGGTCTATAAAGGAATACACCTACAGAAAATAGTAATCTCTAAATGACAGAATGATAATAGATTTTTTTTAATTTATGTTGTTTAAAAATTTTCTAGAGTAAACATATATTGCTTTTGAAATTATTTGAAAAATAATATGTATTGCTTTAAAAATTATAGAAAATGCCACAGGAAAATTAACTATAAAAATAAAATTCATCATTATACAGAAACTTGCCATAAAGTAGATAATCTTAAAACAGGTTTTCTTTAAAGTACAAAATTATCATTTGAGTTTGAAACTAATCTAAGACTTATATGAAGTAAAATATAAACTTGTAAAACATGAGTCAACAAGTTTCTTTTGTAAAGATCAGAAAATAAGTATTTTAGGCTTTCTAAGTTATAATATCTCCATGTCAAACCAACAGGAAAAACTCAAACTTACTGCCATTGAGTTGATCCTGACTCACAGTGACACTTTAGGACAGAGTAGAAGCACCGCATATAGTCTCCAAGGCTGTAAATATTTACGGAAGCAAATTGCCATATCTTTCTCCCACAGAGTGGCTGGTGGGTTTGAACTGCCATTCTTTCAGTTACTAACTCAGTGCTTAACCACTGTACCACCAGGGTTCCTAATATCTCTGTTACAACTACTTAATTTAGCCATTGAAATATGACTGTGTCTACAGGGAACATGGAAGCAAATGAGTGTAGCTGCATTCCAATAAAACAGGAAGTGAGTCACATTTGGTCCATTGGCTGTAGTTTACTGATCTCTGTATAAAATATTATGTTCCAACTCATAGGGTTATAAACTATTCAAATTAAAGGAAATGAAAGATCATCTAAGCCAAACTCCTTTAATGTGTAGATTGTCTTCCCTGGAGAGGCAGAAGCAATATGGAGGAACAGTAGTAAGAACAAGAGAAGGCCTGGAGGCACAGTGGTTAAGCACTCGGCTGCTCACTAAAGATTGGGGATTTGAACCCACCAGCACTCTGTGGGAGAAGGATGTGGCAGTCAGCTTCTGTAAAGAGTACAGCTTTGGAAACTCTCGAGAGCAGTTTTACTTTGTCCTAGAAGGTCACTGTGAGTTATAATCAACTCGACTGCAATGGGTTAGTAAGTACAAACTTGGCTTTCAAATAGACATGTGAGGTTCATGTTATTTAACCTCTCCAAGCTTAAGTTTCCTCATCTGAAAAGTGAAAATAGTGACAGCACTTCATAGGTGTGTGCAGTTAAGAAAAATTTTAGTAAATTGCTTAGCTAGCAATTTGACTTATAGAAAAGTTGTCATTAAATGTTACCTGTCATCATATGATAACTGGTGGCAAAGACAAGAATGCACATTAATGTGGCTGCAGCTGCTGCTAATGGCTTCACTTGTAATAAACCAAAACCAAACTCACTGCCATCTACTCAGTTCTGACTCGCAGTGACTCCCATTGGGTTTCCAAGGCTGCAAATCTTTATGGAAGCAGACTGCCTCATTTTTCTTCCACGGAGCAGCTGGTGGGTTCAAGCCACTGACCTTTTGGTTATCAGCCAAATGCCTTAACCATTACACCACCAGAGCTCCTTCAGCTATAATAATAATAATAACTCACAGCCATTGAGCCAACTGTGACTCATAGCAACCCTACAGGGTTGCAAGGTGGTAAATCTTTATGGAAATAGATTGCCCCATCAGCTGTAATAATGACTGCCAAATTCAGCACTGGAAAGACATTAGTGAATAAACAAGGAGAAATTAACAAATGTAGTATAATACTGGGGTGACGGGGAAGGATCTGGGAAAGCTGGGCTTCTAATGGTCACAATGAGGCATGCCAGAAATATCCCTGGCAGTGTCTTATGGAAAGGGAGGCAATTTGTTTAAGTTAAACAACAGGATATGTAAACTCAGAAGGTAATCTTTGACATCTTGGAATTCAAATTCTCTTCCTTTCTCAATCTACCCGGCATTATTCCTCAATATGAATTTCTTCTGTGTCCCTTTTGTTTTCCCATGAAATTTGATGGTCTCTCAGAGCTTGGTTTTTCTTTTGAATTCTAGAGAGCACCTGACAAATTGCTGGATGCACAGTGGACATTCAATAAATAGCTGATTAATTGAGCTATGAATTTCACTCGTCTAGCTTATAACCAGCACTTAGACACTCAAGAGTTGGCTATAAATTGGAAAGCAGTGGATTTATACTTTCATTAGAAACCTTTTCATGTTTAAAAGAAAATCTTGGCTTGTAAACATTTTGCCTTTACTCTTGCTTCCTCCTCTCCTCACTGCAATCTGAGATTTGTAAAAACATTAGTAGTTGCTGTAGGGACAATTGCTGGTCACTGGAGGAGCCATTTGGGAATAAAAGCAAGAACTGTTATTATACTCAACAGCAAACTTTCATGTTAATCCTTTTGCTTTCAATAATAAAGCAGAAAATAAATACCTAAAACATATTGGATGCTGTGAACTCATTCTCTTTACTTTTATAGACAGGGCTCATAATCAGCTGGTACATACCAGTAGGGTTTACCATTTGTTAAATATTGAAATATTTCCACAGGAGTCTCTGGGTGACAAGAATGGTTAAGTGCTCAGCTACTAACTGAAAAGGTTGTTGTGTTGTTGTTGTTATGTGCCGTCTAGTTGGACCAGACTCATAGCGACCCCTACTTTCTGAGGAAGTATCACTACGGAAGTAGATTGCACCATCTTCCTTTCGAGGAGTGGCTGGTGGGTTTGAACCGCCAGCCTTCTGGTTAGAAGTCAAGTGCCTTAGACACTACGCTACCAGAGCTTCCACTGAAAAGGTTAGAGGTTCAAACTCACCCAGAGGCTCCTTTGAAGAGAGGCCTGAATATCTGCTTCTGATATTTCACATTTGTGTGGTCCTCCCAGGGTTTTGCCTTCTTCCAGAGTTATCAGGTAGCATTTAAAACTCCAGTGGTTTCATGTAATGATCCAAATTGTTAGCTTCTCTTGAGAAATCTAAAGTCCTGGTAACATTGGGCTTTCATTCTTGAAAGTCGGTGATCGATGAAGGCAGTATCCCCTTAAACACTGGATGTGCACTTGGTTCAGCAGGCTCTACCACTTCTCTTTGTTCATCTGACAGGTTGCACCATTTTATGATACTGTATTAGACTGGGTTCGCTAGAGAAACAAAATCAGTAAAGCTTATATAGAGAGAGAAAGAGAAATTTATCTTAGGAAAACGACTCACAGAGTTATAGAAGTTGGCCAGTCCCAAGTTCTTGGATCAAACATTGAGCTGGAGGCTTTTCCTGACTCAAGCAGCTACAGGGGCTGAGGAGCTCAAGGTTGGCAGGCAGTATACTGGCTCTTGATTGCAACGAATGATGAATCCAAGATCTCCAGGCCGAATGGTGGATTGTTCGCTCACGGACAGTTGTAGGCAGCACAACAGAATCCTGATCCACAGAAGAGTGTATTTTTTCCCGGGATGTCCATAAATATATTGGAAGCAGGCCACAGCACTACGGAAACTGCCTTTCAATGGATTGGCTGCTCAAAACATATACATCTGATCCCATCATTGGAACAAACCACATCACAATTGCTTGAACCACGGAATTGTGGTCCAGCCACATAGTGATTGCGACAGTAGGTTCAAGCATGGCAACAATTGTGGGGATGGCACAGGATGGGCAGTGTTTTCATTCTGTGTACAGAGGGTCACTATGAGTTGAAACTGATTCAATAGCACCTAATAACAACATGGTGCCCACAAGATTCTTGGGAGGCACAAATGGTTTATGTTTGACTAAAAGCTGACAATTAGCAGAGGAAAGATGTGGCGATTTGTTTCCATAAAGATTACAGACAAGAAAACCCTCTGGGGAAGTTCTACTCTGAAGCACAGGGGGTCACCAGGAGCCAGAATGGACTCAATGGCAATGGGTTTAGTTTGGGTTTTATGGTGCCTATGTTTCTGAATTTCCCACAGCAACAGGTCTAGATTTGGGAGAACCATGCACACTAGTCTTAATCTTAACCACCAATGAGAGATAAGAATAAAATTGTAACCTCGGATATTTATATTTGCTCAGTAAGTGAAAAATTAAATCTTCCACAGGAACACTGCTGCTGGTAAATATACTGCTATTTATGGGAAGACCATGACCCAGGAGGGGCAGGACTAGGGCTTCTACCTGCTCAGCTGCTATTTTCTACCTAAAGTGTGACTGCCACCGGGCAGTTTGTGAATTCACAGCTATACCTAATGACAAACAAGAGAGAATATTCTAGCACCTCTTCTATAAGATTCCTTGGCTCAGCTTTCTGTTGCTACATAACACACTATCCAAAGCCTAGTTGCTTAAAATAACCACTGTTGATTTGCTCATGAATCTTGGTTCAGCAGTTTATGCTGGTCCAGCTAGGGTTATTTTTGTCATTGTAGTCATCTGGCATTTCAACTATGATCTAAGATGGCCCTTCTAACATATCTGGCAATTTAGTGTGGGGTGTGGGTAGGGTGTCTGGGTTCTCCTCCATGTGGCCTCTCATTTTTCAATTGGCTGGAACAAGTTTCTTGAATAGCTTTCCAAGAGGGTGATAGCAGAAGCATCAGAATTCTCACCGCATCCTTCTGCCACAGTCTATAGGCCAAAGCAAGTTACTAATCCAGCTAAGATCCGAGAGGTGGGGAAATAGACTCCAACCCATGATGGGAGCAGCAGTACAGCCATAGGGCTATGAATGCAAGGGCAAGAGGAATTATCCACACCCTTCCAGAAAACATACCATTATGTTCCCGAAGACACAAATGGTGGCAAGGAGACAGAGAGACGTGCTCTTCTATGACAGAAGAGAGGAATTATGACATTATGACTGAGAACCTTTAAAATGCATTGACAATCACAATCCACACTTAGGAAAATATCTGTTGGGAAGAACAACTTCAAGTTAGGGAAGACTAGGGAAGCTTTCTGGTTTGAAAAGGAGGAGGCAAGCTGTGAAGGCAGAAATAAAGAAAGAATGGGGTCTGGCAGGGCCCTCTTGATGAGAGAGTCTGCTTCCTGAAATAGACATCTACCACCACCCACAGCATAGCCTAACTTATTCCTCCCTCCTTCAGTCCTCAAAGCCTGGGCTGTTTTTCTGATATATCCATTCTACTCACCCTCCCAAAGGTAGGCTCTCCTTATCACAGACCTGATTACTATGTGTCTCAGTTATATAGGTTCCCATAATAATAATAATAATAATAATAATAATAATAATAATATACTGACTGTAGGTAATTTTAAAAAATAGGAATTTCATGGTCTCTGGGTAGCACAAACAATTTGCACTCAGTTGGTGAGTAGATGGTTGATGGTTCACACTTTCCCAGTGGCACTGTGGAAGAAATAGTCCTGAAGATCTGCTTCCCTAAGAATTACAGCCACTCCTACTTTGGAACAAATGGAGCCTCCCCAAAGGAACACCTCAACAACACAACAACAACTAACAACAAAAAGGAACAGAATTTATTGCCTCATAGTTTCAGAGGCTAGAAGTCCAAACCAGGCCATTGGCTCCAAAGGAAGTGTCATCCTTGAAAAATCAAATCTAGCTCCTGGTGTTCTTTGGCATTTTTTGGAGTTCCTTTGTGTTTCTTAACGTCTGTCTCCTAGCACCATATGTGTCTCTGCCCAGTCTGTTTAACTCAGAAGTGCTCTAGCATGACCTCACTAACACAGCACAAGAAAACCTCTATTCCCAAACCAGATTGCATCCTCGGGTAATTTAGTGTAGGAACCAGGACGTCTGAGTATGTTTTGGTTGGACACAATTCAATCCTTAACACTATGATATTATCCAAACAACTTCCTGTGCACCAGACTTTCTTCTTTTATTGTTTTTAAAAATAGTTTTTTTTTTCTTTCTGAATAAGTAATATATGTTTTGTTACAAAATTCAAAAACTACAAATGATACAGAGGCAGGAAAATTGAAACTTAAAATGATTAAGTAACTTGCCTTTTAATACCTGCCGGAACTTAGTGATGAATTCTGTATGTCCATGTTCTTGACTCTGAGAGCCTAGGCTCCTTCTCTGCACACAAGGGAGTTAGAAATTACAGTTCCCCCTAGTTATCAGAAGTAGTAAATTGAATCTTGTTAGCAAAAGAAAAGTGTAGACGTACATACTTCCTGGAATAAAATAAAGAATAAAGAACCAGACAGCCTTACAGTCAATGTTGTCACTGTCACAGAAATAAGAAATAATGGGAAACAGACACGAAACAGTACTTGTTCTATAACAGAGAGTTTTGATGTATTAATTTTGGCAACACTTGTACACCTTGTCATGCCAATAAAGACACTGAAATTGAAAACTGCATGTGACCAGCATCTGTCACAGACCCAGGAGTCTGTAAGGAAGACGGAAGAGGAGAGAGGGCCCTGGTGAGGTGAGAGATTAGCACTTAGGGAGGAAGGAAGGTCCTCTGTTTTCTCTCCCTGTGTCCAGCCACCTTACTTAAAAGTAGCCTTGTGGAAAAGAGTATTTATACGTATGCTTCACCTTCTCAGTTCAAACAAACGGGACATAAAAAGAAGCATAATTAGTTTTTAAAACTCAAACCCACAGTTTTTGGGTGTTGTATCTAGATGCATTCATGCCACAGATGGTACATGGGCTGAGTCTATGTTTGTGCATGATCACGCATTTGTAGGAGTGTGCATACTGGCCATAAAACATTTACCAACAGCACCTCCTACACTGCGTACAGCCAAAGGCCCATTGAGTTTTGAGTACCAGTGTTAAAACAGTGGGAGAAGGACCTGACCCTGACCACTGGACTGTGTATAGATCTGTCCCACAGTCTGGCAGTGTGGTAGTTAAGGTTATGTGTCAACTTGGCTGGGCCTGGTCGTGTGGCCGGGCAGCTGGTTGTAGTTATTCCCCATGATGAGAGTGGCAATCAGCTCCATGGTGGGATATGCCATGAGCAGCTGAGTAGCTAGCTGCCTTAGGGATGTGGTCTGCTTCCAGCCTATCAGGAGAAGCATTAAGAAAAGTCTCTGAGCTTTTTGGCACATTTGGACCCTGCATGCAGCCTAGGCTTCATTTAGCAGACTGCCGTGTTTCCTGATGATCTTGGGACTGTCTCTGGACTTGAATTAGTGGTCTGCTATGTCATTTGGTGATACTGGGGCTTTGCCTTTTCACTTGTTGACCTTGGGTTTTTCATATTCTGCAGTTGACATCTGCCTGAATTGAGGAAAGGCTGCAGCTTCACTGGACTGGGAGCAAGAGGCAGAGCTGAAGCCCAAGATCGAGGAGATTTCACCCAGCCTCTAGAGCTTAGAACTTTGAATTTGGATATCCAGCCTCTGCATGTGGTATTTCATTAGAGCAGCATCCAAATGAGCAGTCTTATTTTAAACTGGACTTTCAGCCATTCTTTAGCCTGTTAAACATCTGGTAAATCCTTCCCATTTATTACACAACAGCATCTTGTTTAAAAGGCTGCTTACACATTTCTGGCTATTCAGAGCTGGTGTGTAGTAAGATATGTTTGTCCTCAGAAGGATGACTCTTGCCCATTTCTTGGAAAAATCATTTGGGGTGATTTTTGACCCTCACTTTTAGGTGGCCTCCTAAGCCACCTAGACTAGTGGGAGGTGGATGGATCTCCTTGCTGCTTTATGGAAAGAATCACCATCTTACCACTACACTTATCCAAGCCTGGACTTCAGCACCTTTGACCAGAAATATTGTTCCCCAATATAACATTAATTCTCAAAACTGAAACTTGAGTCTATTTCCTCTTGTCAGAGTAAGATCCTCTTTTTATTTTCTCCATTGTCTCAAATTCAGTAAATACATCCCTGAAGGTAAGTGCTCCCCAGGAGCACTTAGGGAGGTGAATGGGCCAGGAGAAGATAAGTGGGAACATTTCTTCCATATGTTACATAGAAGCCTTATGATTTGACCACAAAAGTTTACTTACCTGACCATTTGGATTCCTCTCCATTAAGGTGGGCAAAACGAAGGATTCGGAGTCCAAGAGATTGCTTCTTGCTCAAAAAGGACTGCCTGGTTGTTAAAAATACCTTTGGCCCATGTGTCTGCTTATAGCATTATTTCCCTTCAAATTTTCTAGGAAAGATGTTATACATATTTGTAAATGATAATTTGAATTTATAGGTATAAAGTGGTATAAAAATTAACTACATTAAAAGCAGAAAAATTGTACATGCTGCTTTATATCTTATGCCTGAAAGATAAAACTTGATCCCGCCTTCTTCACCTGTATGTTTGTGTTTGTGTGTGTGCGTGCATGCATGTGTGTTTGTGAAAGCAAGTGCAAGGGAAATGAGGGTGAAGTCTTTCTAGTTTTCATTCTGGAGGCACAAATACCCCATCTGAATCTTTAACAATCATAATCTGACCATGAAATGCAAGAACATGACTCTTAGAGTCCACTGTACAGCAATAAGACTGCAAGGTGAAGGCACAGGACCTAGAGCCAAACCAAAAAACACCAAACCCACTGCCCTTGACCTGATTTTAATGCATAGTGACCCTAAAAGACAGAATAGTACTGCCCCATAGGGTTGCCAAGGCTGTAAATCTTTACAGAAGTAGACTACCACATCATTCTCCTGCAGAGCGGCTGATGGGTTTGAACCACCAACCTCTTGGTTAACAGCAGAAAGCTTTAACCACTGCACCACCAGAGCTCCTATTCCTAGAGCCAGGCATCTCATAATCATGAACTCAAATAAAATCCATTATAATAGAATATAAATTATATCTTTCTTTATAACATGCTTCAAAGTTGCAATGACCTTGCATTACAATATACTTTTAGTTCAGAATTATTCAATAGTAAGCACATTTCTCAAATAAAATATAATTTTGGATGAGCATTGGGGTGAGAGAGCCAGCCCCTCTCCAACTCTCACATTCCTCATTCACAAGCCTGCCTCTGAAGCAGGTGAGAGGAACACATTCCTGACGAGTATTCCCAGTTTGGGTGTTGCTGACAGTAGAACCATTTATAACCAAATTATGGAAGTAATTGGGGACCATGCACAGTCACTTATAGAATCTGACCAGACAGTAATAATAATCCCTCAAAGTTCATTCTTCCTAGTGAGAATACAGTGATTGTTTAAAAGAAAGTCTCAATGTCTCTCAGGGAAGGGATGAAAGTTCATATAAAGGAACTGCTTTCAACAGGTCAATGCTTGCCACTCAAATCCATCAGATTGTTGTTGTTATGTGCCGTCGAGTCATCTCTGACTCATAGTGACCCTATGCACAGCAGAATGAAACACCAGTGTCTGGTCCTGCACCAGCTCCATGATCCTTGCTACACTTGAGCCCATTGCCACCGTGACCATGTCAATCCATCTCATGGAGGGCCTTCCCCTCTTTAGTTGACCCTCCACCTTACCAAGCATGACATCCTTCTCCAGAAATGGTCCTTTCTGACAACATGGCCAAAGTCTGTGAGATGAAGTCTGGCCATTCCAGCTTCCAAGAAGCATTCTGGCTGCACTTCCTCCAGGTCTGCCCTGTTAGTTCTTTTACCAGTCCACAGTACTTTCAGCATTCTTCACCAACACCACAGCTCAAAAGCATCAACTTTTCTTTGGTCTTCCTTATTTATTGTCCAGCTCTCACATGCTTATTAGGCAAACTACAAATACCATGGCTTGTGTCAGGCACACTATAGTCCTCAAGGAGACATCTTTGCTCTTCAACCCTTGAAAGAGGTCCTTTGCAGCTGAGTTGCCCGGTGCTATTCATCAACCGATGTCTTGACTGCTGCTTCCTTTGGTGTTGATTGTAGAACCAAGCAATGTGAAGTCTCTGACAAATTCAATCTTTTCTCCATTTATTGCAAAGTTTATAGGTCCAGTTGTGAGGATTTTTGGTTTCTTTATATTGAGATGTAATCCATACTGCAGACTATATTCTTCAATCTTCATCTGTAAGTGCTTCAAGTCATCCTCACTTTCAGCAAGCAAAGTTGTGTCATCAGCATATCATAGGTTGTTAATGAGCCTTCCTCCAATGCTGATGCCACATTCTACATATAGTCCAGCTTCTCGGATTATTTGCTCAACATACAGATTGAATAAGTATGGTGAAAGGATTCAACCCTGATACACTCTTCTTGAATTTAAACCATGCAGTGTTCCCATGTTCTGTTCAAATGACAGCCTCCTAGTCTATGTACAGGTTCCTCATGAGTAAAATTGAGTGTTCAGGAATTCCCATTCTTCTCAATGTTATCCACAATTTGTTATGATCCACACAATCAAATGCTTTTGTATAGTCAATAAAAAACAAGTAAACATCTTTCTGGTATTCTTTGCTTTCAGTCAAGATCCATCTGACATCATCAATGATATCCCTTGTTCCACATCCTCTTCTGAATCCATCTTGCATTTTTGGAAGTTCTCTGTCAAAATACCATTTTTGAATTATCTTTAGTAAGATTTTACTTGCATGTGATATAAATGATATTGTTCAATAATTTCCAAATTCTGTGGGATCACCTTTCTTTGGAATGGGTACAAATATGGATCTTTTCCAGTCAGTTGGCCAGGTCACTGTCTTCCAAATTTCCTGGCATAACTGAGTGAGTGCCTCCAGTGGAGCATCAGTATGTTGAAACATCTCAATGGGTATGCCATCAATTCCTAGAGCCTTGTTCTTCACCAGTTCCTTCAGTGCAGCTTTGACTTCTTCCTTCAATACTATTGGTTCTTGAACATATACCACCTCCTGAAATGGATGAAGATTGACCAGTTCTTCTTGGTACAGTGACTCTGTATTTCTTCCATCTTCTTTTGATGCTTCCTTCATTATTCAATATTTTGCCCATAGAACCTTTCAATATTGCAACTTGAGGCTTAAAATTTTTCCTCAGTTCTTTCAGATTGAGAAATGCTGAGGATGTTCTTCCCTTTTGGTTTTCTAACTCCAAGTCTTTGTACATTTCATTATAGTAATTGGCTTTGTCTGCTTGAGCTGCTATTTGAATTCTTCTGTTCAACTCATTTATCTTGTCATTTCTTCCATTTGCTTTAGCTACTCTACACTCAAGGGCAAGTTTCAGAGACTCTTCTGACATCCATTTTGATCTTTTCTTTCTTTCCCATATTTTTAAGGACCTATTGCTTTCTTCATGATGTTATCCCACAATTTTTCTGGTTTTCGGTCACTGGTGCTCAATGCATCAAATCTATTCTTTAGATGGTCTCTAAATTCAGGAGGGATATATTCAAGGTCATATTTTGGCTCTTGTGGACTTGTTTTAATTGTCCTCAACTTCAAGTTGAACTTGCATGTGAGCAGTTGATGGTCTGTTCCACAATCAGCTCCTGACCTTGTTTTGGCTGAAGATATTGAGCTTTT
>NW_006922105.1:372645-375715 GCF_000298275.1 Orycteropus afer afer | reverse complement strand
ATTAATCGGTCTTCCTTGTAGGCATATGGATATTATCCTATCACTGACAGCATGTACTTCAGGACAGATCTTGAAACATCCTTTGTGATGATGAAGCCATGCCATTCCTCTTCAAATTGTCATTCCCGGCATAGTAGATCATATGGTTGTCTGATTCCAAATGGCCAAAGCCAGTCCATTTCAGCTCACTAATGCCTAGGATATCAATCTTTATGCATTCCATTTCATTTCTGAAAACTTCCAATTTTCCCAGATTCATACTTCATACATTCCATGTTCCAATTATTAATGAATGTTTGCAGCTGTTTCTTAATTTGAGTTGTGCCACATCAGCACATGGAGGTCCCCAAAGATTTGCTTTATCCATATCATTAAGGTTGGTTCCATTCTGATGAGGCAGCTCTATCTGAGTCCTATTTTGAGTGCCTTCTGATCTAAGGGGCTCATCTTCCTGCACTGTGTTGGACAGTGTTTCCAAGCTATTCATAAAGTTGCCCAGTAATGTATCAGACAGTGTTTCTCTGCTATTCAAAAGGTTTTCCCTGGCCAATTCTTTGAGAAGTGGTCCTCTTCCTTCTTCCTAGTCCATCTCAGTCTGTAAGCTGCATTGAAACCTGTGCACCATATTCAACCCTGCAGTTGATTGAACAGACTCAAGCCTCACAGCAACATGCAATCCCCACAGGATGACAATCTGACAGACAAGTTCATCTTCCTTAGCTGCTGGAAACCTCTCCACTCTCCCCTCACCTTATTCCTTCCTGGATCTTGCCACTTTGTGGTTCCCAGTGCTCTCCCCCTCCTTTTCCTGCTCTAGGGTCTGGGGCCTGCCTGCCATCCATCAGATAGTTCCTAATCAATTTTCCAGCATATGTATATGTATATGTATATGTATGTTGTTGTTGTTGTGATGTGCCATCGAGTAGGACCTGACTCATCGTGACCCCTCCTTGGGTTTCTGAGGCATTATCGCTACGGAATAGATTGCCCCATCTTCCTTCTGAGGAGTGGCTGGTGGGTTTGAGCCATCAGCCTTCTGATTAGCAGTCAAGTGCCTTAGCCACTATGCTACCAGAGCTATATGTATATGTATATATATGTATATGTATATGTATAAACCAAACAAAATCAAACTCACTGCTGTCAAGTCAGATCCGACTCCTAGCAATCCCTCCTTGGGTTTCCGAGGTGGTATCTCTATGGATATAGATTACCCAATCTCCCTTCTGAGGAGTGGCTGGTGGGTTTGAACTGCCAGGTTTCTAGTTAGCAGTCAAATGCCTTAGGCACTACGCCACCAGAGCTCCCTTATATATAAATATGTATATATAGTGAAAGATTCCCATCTCTTACATTTTCAACTTTTGCATAAGGCCTGCAAACAATGACATTTTCAGACCAGCAGGAAAACTAAGTCGGGAAACTCAAGACGAAGAATAGCCTTGTTGTCTGTTTCCTCCAATGTGCAAAAGGTCAGCTTCTCACCATCCACCTTTTCATGGCTCTCAAAAATTATTGCTGCCAGTTACCATCAAGGCAGCTTTGACTCATGACCATTGATACGTTTGAAGCCATTGTTTAGGCCACTGTGTCAATCCATCTCATTGAGGGTTTTCCTCAGTTTCACCCTCTGCTTTACAAGCATGTGTTCTTCTCTAGTGTTAGTCTTACCTGATGATTTGTCTCACCATTCTTCTTGTAAGGAGTATTCTGATTGTTTTTATTCTGACACTTATTTATTCATTCTTCTGGAAGTTCATGGTATATTCAGATTCAGTATTCTTCACCAGCACCACCATGTTTTGTTGAGAACATTATGGATAACAATAGAATATTGTCTCTTCCCAGGAAAATCTCCTTAATTATCCCCTTGATTTGAGAGCTATGATTGAAAGACTTTTGGTGGAATCAAGATTCCAAGTACACAGTTAGAAAAAGGCTTACTAATCCCAAAGCATCCTTTTCAAATTGGGCTTCTGCTTTTCACTAGAATTCCAAACTGAACAGATGATTGGGTCACTTCTGTGGCTGTGTTTTGTTTTGTTTTGTTTTGTTTTTTTATAGTCAAAATCAGTTGCTTGACCCAATCAATAAATGTTATGACATTTGTAAAGAGATATTTATGGAATTCCTTCTCTATACAATGTAGTGGGAAGGCTGTATTTGTGTCCAAGCTTCACTGAGACTATAATAAAAGAGAGAATTTGAAAATAAAGCTGTCTTGAAAAATATGTGTGATACAATCTTTGCATAACCACACTATATACAAGGAAATAGTATTAAAATCTGTTATGAGTAAGGGTGAAGAAAAAAAACACTAGTGTGATGGTTAATTTTACATGTTAACTTGGCTAGGCTATGGTTCTCAGTGGTTTGGCTAAACTCTACTCCAGTTGCTGTTCCCTAATATAATGTGATGTAGTAACATAATGTATTAACCTTCCCTAATGTACTGTAATGCAATGTTATCAATCAATTAAAAAGAGAGTTTACTTAAGGTATATTGTACCTCCAGATAATTTTGGAAGAGCTCTCTCTCTCTCTCTTTTCTTCTCTCTTCACTCTACCCTCTTTCCATTGCCAGACCTACAGATCTTGGGGCACAAGCCTACAGGAGGCTCCAGCCTACCACCACCTGACCTACTGATTTTGGACTTGACAGCCCCCATAATCAAATGAACCAGTTACTTGAAATACATCTATCTATCTGTCTATCATCTATCTGCTTGGGTTTGTTTCTCTAGAGAACCTTGACTGAGACAAGTACAAAATATATGCAGCACCACTGGAATTCAAATTCAGAAAGCATGTTGTTATTGTTGTTGTTAGGTGCCGTCAAGTCATTTCCAACTCATAGTGACCCCATGCACAGCAGAATGAAACATTGCCCAATCCCGAGCCAGTTCCACGATCCCTGCTATACTTGAGCCCATCATCATAGTCACTGTATCAATCCATCTCGTTGAAGGCCTCCCCCTCTTTCGTGGACCCTCCACACTACCAAGCATGACATCCTTCTCCAGGGAATGGTCCCTTCTGACAACATGACCAAAATAGGTGAGATGAAGTC
>NW_006922105.1:369622-372190 GCF_000298275.1 Orycteropus afer afer | reverse complement strand
AATCAGTACTGGGTACAATTCCCAACATGGCCACCAACATACTGTAGTAGTTGTTGTTGTTGTTATGTGCCATCGAGTCGTCTCTGACCCATAGTGACCACTCCTTGGGTTTCCAAGGCAGTATTACTATGGAAGTAGATTGCCCAATCTTCCTTCCAAGGAGTGGCTGTAGGTTTGCACTGCCAGTCTTCTGGTTAGCAGTCAAATGGCTTAGGCACTATGCCAGCAAGAATAAGAAGATTTCTTTATTAAAATAGGCAACATTAAACTCCTGTGATTTTGTAGTTCTACATACATCACTCTTCCTTTAGCACTAGATTTTTTGAACAGAAAACAGACATTTAGCATCAAATTGTCAAAACATATTTTATTTCTCAGCATTACATACACATCTAAACTCTCAAATTTATAGTACACCAAATTATATTACAAGATAATCACGCACATATACTAGTGATATGAACAAAAGCTTTTTTTCTTTTTTTTCAAGAGTCATGTTGTTGTTGTTGTTATGTGCCCTCGAGTCGGACCCAACTCATAGCGACCCCTCCTTGGGTTTCCCAGGCAGTATCACTACGGAAGTAGATTGCCCCATCTTCAAGAGTCATGTTGTTGTTGTTGTTGTTGTTTGCCATCGAGTCGGCCCCGACTCATAGCGACCTCTCCTTGTGTTTCCGAGGCAGTATCACTACAGAAGTAGGAATGCCCAACCTTCCTTCCGAGGAGTGGCTGGTGGGTTTGAACCACCAGCCTTCTGGTTAGCAGTCAAGTGCCTTAGCCACTATGCTACCAGAGCTCCCTCAAGAGTCATAGCATACTAATAATTAATAATTCTGAATATTGAATTCTTTACAAGATGCACTAATGAACCACTAATGATTAGTCATTTTTTTCTTGCTCTGATTAACTTACCTCTTTTCCTATTATTATAATTGGTTCTAATTCTCTCGTTTTTTCTTCAGCTGAATAATCTTCAATGAGCCTCTTGAGAAAACAAAGGAACTGGCATTCTTATAATATAAAAAAGCCTGCATGAGATACACTTAATAATTGTTTTCCAGAATGTGAAGCAACAGATGGTGATCAGCTATATTTTATTGCCACAAAGAATAGAGAAAGACACAAACAGGAACAATATGAGTTTTAATTATAAAAAGAAAAGAAAAGAATATGTTCTGATGATGTTACTTTTTAGAATTTAATATCAAGATAAATTGGAAAATCTATTGTTCTGGATATATTGAGAATATAGCAGATATATTTGAGGTGAGTTAGATGAAAGATCTCTTAAAAAGGAGAGGAAATAAAATTTCCTACTAGTCCTATTCTAGAAATCATTTGGAGAGTGTCAGAGACTATGTGGAGAACACCAATGTGTCAACCAGTCTGTTTCAAGTCTTTCTCTATCATTACTCCCTACTTGCAAAAGATCCTGCTTTATTGAATAGGCAACCAAGAATGCTTTAACTATCTGATTTTAAGAAATTTAGAAATCTATTCCTGAGTTTGTGCTCTAAATAAAAATGATAAAGGTAATTTCTACAAGTCAAATCTGAGCTCAGCTGTGTGAGTGATGAAAATGTGGCCCACAGAATGCAGATCTATCTCCACCTCAGCATCTCTAGGAACCTACTTCTGAAACATCACGGCCCCACCTTCTGGGCTCCACAAGCCCAGGAGTAAAACTGATATTGTTATCTATGATCAGAAGTTATTGCAACAGGGAGAGCGGAAGCTTGGGCTAAAATAGAACTTGACAAGAAATAATTCAATAACAAATCAATATTAATGACTTTGAGGTCTGTTGATGTAATGCCTAAGGCATTTGACTGCTAACCAGAAGGCTGATGGTTCCAACCCATCAGCCACTCCTCAGAAGGAAAGTTGGGCAATCTACTTCCATAGTGATACTGCCTCAGAAACCCAAGGAGGGGTCACTATGAGTCAGATTCAACTTGATGGGAGTGAGGGATTTTTTTATATTTTATGAAACTTTACATATTTTCTCAGATCATTCTCACAACAAATCCAAAGCTATAGTCTTGGAAAAGTTCACATAAGACATTCAATTGAATTAATAGAAATTTGAATCCAGGTAAATTTCTTTATTTCTACACATCAAGGAAGGGACTAATCATGGACAACATTTTAAATAATTTTAAAAGATAATTTATGGGTTTTTTTTTTAGCACATTTCATCACATTTATATATCTAAAACCATTATCTTGGGGCCAATACTGTTAAAATTTCAAATTGTTGGGAAAATATTAATTTTTCATAAATGATATTTGGAGTCATCTAGGGAAAAAAAAAGTAAGTTAGATCCCTACCCATTAGATCCATATTTCTCAAGTATATAAATATAAATAAAAATGAAAACATACAAATACTTGAAGAAAACACTGGCATAATATAAAAATATCAGAGTAGGGAAGGTTTTCCAAAGAATGAAGCAAAACTCAGAACACGACGGGCGGGACAAGATGGCGGACTAGGCAGAAGGATTGCACAGACCCTCTTCAACAAAGAAAAGGGAAACCAATTAACACAGACACAGAAGATAATCT
>NW_006922105.1:361767-363310 GCF_000298275.1 Orycteropus afer afer | reverse complement strand
TTACTCTGTAAATCTTCACCCAAATCCTAATAATAAAAAAAATAAATGAACTAAAAAAAAAAAAAAAACTCAGAACACATAATCAAAATTATGATAAACTAGACTATATTAAAAATAAATTCTACACAGAAATACCATCATAAGTAAAGACAAAAGACATACTACAACCTGGAAAAACTATTTGCAACTTGTGTAACAATCAAACACTTAAATTTTCTAATATAAAATGTATACTAATTCCTACAAAAAGAAAAGGCAATGCAATAGAAAAATGGGCAGAAGCTATGACAAGACTATTTACATGAAAGGAAAGAAAAATACCTCTTAAACTTAAGATGTTTAATTTTGCTCATAATAAGAGAAAACAAATTACATCATACCAAACCAAACCCACTGCCACTGAGATGATTCTGATTCATAGTGACCCTATAAGACAAAGCAGAATTGCCCCATAGGGTTTCCGGGGCTGTAAATCTTTACAGAAGCAAACTGCCTCATCTTTCTACCATGGAGCAGCTGGTGGGTTCAAAGTGCTGATCTTGTGGTTAGCAGTCAGATGCCTTAAATCCTACACCACCAAAGCACCTTACAACATCACAAAGATGCTAAATTTTGAGTTTAGACTGGCAAAGATCTTGCACCAAATTGACAAGGTTGTGGAGAAAATAGATCCTCTCACAAATTTCTGTAGGGAGTACAATAAGTATAGCTCTATGGAAGGCAATTTGGAAATGCCTATCCAAATTTAAATTCACTAACCCTTTTCTCCAACAATTTCACTTCCAGGAACTCATCATTCTCATGAAAGCCCATATATAAAATTTTATACATACAAAGTTTTTTATTTTTGAATATTCATTACATTTTTCTAGTTGAAAATTCATATTCATTGATGGGTTGAATTGTGTTGCCCAAAAATATATGTTGAAGTTCTAATCCTTGTACCTGTGTATGTGACCTTGTCTGGGAAACAGGGACTTTCTTTGAATATATGTTATCAAAGTCATTCTAAAGCAAACGGAGTCCTAGACCTAATCCCTTTTGAGTGGTGTCATACATAAAGGGAGGACACACACACACACACCAGGGAAGACAGATATGTGAAGATGCAACAAGCAGAGAAGGTCAAGAAGGGGCTACCAGTAGCTAAAGGAGCCAAGGCAGGATCTTTCCCTACAGCACACAAAGAGAGCACGTAGCCCTGCATTCCAACATCTAGCCTCCAGAGCTATGAGGAAATAGTTTTCTGTTCTTTAAAGCAACCCCCTTTGTGGCATTTTGTTATGACAACTGTGAGAAACTAAGACAATTGCATTTTTATAACAGTGAAAGATCGTGTCAGTCAGAAACTGGTTAAGTATATTAGAGTTTGCTCAGAATGCTGGAATTGTAGGACCAAGTTCTGGACCCTTTTTGTTTACTTAAAGGAAAATTTTCCCTAAAAAACCTTGTCTCACAGCTCTGGTGGCACAGTGCCTAAGGCATTTGACAGCTAACCAGAAGGTTGGTGGTTCAAACCCACGAGCTGCTCTGTGGAAGGAAG
>NW_006922105.1:351953-361567 GCF_000298275.1 Orycteropus afer afer | reverse complement strand
GTGGTTCATATCCTCCAGCAACTCCTCAGAAGGAAGATGAGGCAGTCTGCTTCCAAAAAGATTACAGCCTTGGAAACCCTATGGGGTACTTTTACTCTTCATTGTACGGTCGTTATGAGTCAGAATCCACTTGACAGCAATGACTTTGCTTAGGTTTTGGTCTGGAGGTAGTGAGTTCCCTAATTAGCGAGTTTGGGTGAGAAATTGGGCCATTATAGCTGAGTTCACTTGCCTCTCTTTCCCTTGGGAATCTGTCTATTACTCCCCCAGGTCATATGTCTTTCAGGGGAGAGCTCTGAGCAGCCCATAATTGAGCAGGTAAGTCTATCTAAACCTTCCAGGAACAGGACACCCATTGTTACTGTGCTCCTATGCTGCATTCTCCAGTGTTAGCAATGCTAGTAAGAAAAATATTTGTATCTTCACCTACATTGCACTTTGTCTGATCTCTCAGTTAATTCAAAACTCAGGTGGGAAAAATACAGACATCAGTTACTGTGTCGCTCTTACACCAACACATACATTTGAATAATATCTACCAATAAATATGAGGAAACCTTTCCTTGTAAGGATAAGAAATCATCTCCAAGTTAAGTTGATGAGGGAAAAGAGCAAGGTGCAAAACAGTGTGTGAGGAATGCTGCCATTTGGGCAAAAGGAGGTGGAGGAGAAAACATGTTTTCTCATATATACATAGTGTATCTCCAAAATGACACACTACAAACCAATAGCATTGGCTTCTCTTCTAGAGGAAGAGAGTGGCTGGGGCAGAAGCTTGTTGTTGTTGTTATGTGCCGTCGAGTCAGACCCCACTCATAGAAACCCCTTCTTGGGTTTCCAAAGCAGTATCACTACAGAAGTAGATTGCCCAACCTTCCTTCCGAGGAGTGGCTGGTAGGTTTGAAAAGCCAGCCTTCTGGTGAGCAGTCAAGTGCCTTAGGCACTAGGCTACCAGAGCTCAGCAGGAGATTTTTCAGTGCTTACTTCTCTACCTTTTGAATTTTGAATGCATGAGAATTCATCACAGGAGTTCATTTCCTCTGTAGCAGTCACCTTTCTAAAATTATCCCTTCCTCTTCCCCTCTCTTTCTTGCTCTCCAACATTCTATTCCATTAGTGTTGGTGTTGAAAAAATATAATTACACAATATGTGAAAGGACAAAATTGAATGTAGGATTCCATACATAACAGACACAAACACATACATGCCCATACACCAGGGCATTTGCCATTTCTCTGACAATTAAGGACCCTCCTTGCTCAGTCTCTCCTGCTCCTCCTGCTTAGAAGATTTGACCTCTGATGATACAAAATGTGGCGATGGGAAGGGGAATAGCAACAAGTTAAACAGAGAAGGGGTGAGACGGGAGTTCAGGTTGTTTGAAAAGCAAGATTAAGAGATGTATGAAGAAAATAGAGTCCCTGAATGGTGCAAGTGGTTAGTACACTCAGCTGCTAACCAAAAGTCTGAAGGTTCAAATTCATTCAAAGACACCTCAGAAAAAAAGTCTGGTGAACTACTTTTGAAAAATCAGCCACTGAAAACACCCTACGAAACACAGCTCTACTCTGACACTTGTGGTTATGGGGAAAATAGATGGGAGAAAAATAAAGACCTACAAGAAGTATTTCTGAGAACTTGTATAAACTTTATAGTCTTTGAGAAACAAAATAAAGAATTATAAATGTTTTGAAATTTTTCATGCCTGTTCGGCTGTGAGTCTACACTGAGATAGGTCCATGTAGGTCACAGCTTCAGTGAGGTCACAGCTTCGATGACTTGGAGCTGAAAACAGAGTGGTTATTGTGCCTTACTGCTTTGGATGGCTGCCAACAATGGTCTTCAACAGACACATAAAATAACTCCCAGGGATTAAAATCCTCCCATAGATGGGCTTTTCTTTTACTAATTCACTTACTATATAGAGGCATCATCTGCTATCTGAGATGCTGAGTCATTAAACCCTTTATCTGTTTCACATTTTCTTTTCTTCGTAAAGGATATGGTAGGAGTAATCATTGCCTGAATTTCCTGGAAGAGCCCAATTAGCAATTTCACTCACCTTCAAATACCAGATATATACCAGATATCAGATATAAGCACTGGGGGGCGGGGGGTCACTGGAGGTCCAGAGCTGGTTTAACAGGAGCCTCCCAGCCAACAGGCTCTGGGAGGAGAGGAGAGTGGAGATGACACAGAAGCCCTGTGACAATGAGGTGGGCTCACCTCACATCCTTTTCCCAAACCTGCTTACCCTATAATCTACATTCTTCTTCCTGCTACTTTTGTTTCCTGCAATTTATCTCAAAAGCACTTGATTTGGCTGTGCATGGAAAACTTATATTTCCCTTGATAGGAATGGCTTACCTTTTATCAGGACAGCACTATTTCAGTTTTCACAGTTTGCTGCTCACATATTTCATAACTTAAAAAATTAACAACAAAGATAGCCTTGGGTCTAAGTAAGATTTAGTAACATGGCCCTACCCTCCTGAGATCTAGTGACGAGTTTACTAGAGGCCTTGGATTCTGGAGATGGGAAGTAATCTAGTGATGGGAAGTAATCAGAAGCAAAGACTCTGAGCCTCTACTCAAAGAAGTTTAGGGTTTGCGAAGAAAGCAGCTTAGAGACTTGATTGAAAACTCTAGGAAAAAGAAAATTGCAACAGTAGATATTCATTGTCAGCGCAGACACCTAAAAATTCCCTATAGAATAGAGATTGCTTGAAATACGTAACAAGTAAGAAACATTTTCTTCGATTTTTTATTGGTATCTATGAGAACAGGAAGAACAAAGATAGGTGAAAAATGACGCTTTGGATGTCTCTCTATTGTTTTATTTTAAGCTTTTTTCCTACTCATAGAAACCAAATAATCCCAGCCAGATACTATTTTAATTTAGGGATACTGCTTAAATAGGAAGATAACATGAAATTTATGTTATATATACTTCCAAAAACTTATTACTCTTTTCCTCTATTTCTAAATCCCCAAATATTTCTCTTTCAATAGAGTCATTAATAAAATTAATCACTTATGATTAATAAATTTAAGCCTATTCATCTGCTTACACAATACTGTGTTCTATTTAATAAAACATCACCAGCAAACTTTTCCCTGTTTCCTCTAAAGTTTGGTGAATTAGGGATTAGAATGGATAATTAGGCAAGTGAATGCCCCTTCCTTTTATTTCAAGATAAAAGCCCCAACATCATGCCACACATTAGACCTCAGGCATCAGGGCCGTCTCCACTGATGCTGGTGAGTACAGGAAGTAGAGAGCCCTTACCTTCTGTCTTAGTTCTCTAGTGCTATTATGACAGAAATACCACAAATGGATGGCTTTAACTGTTTAGGAGGCCAGAAGTTTTAATTCAGAATGTCAGCTCTAGGGACTGGGTGAAAGCCCCTCAAACTTGGGCTTCAGCTCTGCCTTCTAGGCCTAGTGGAGCAAGCTGGAGGCTTCTCCTTACTCATGCAGCGGCTGGCTGCTGAGGCTGATGAATCCAAGATTGGCAGGTAAAATGGAACAATTACAAGATAGGCAGGCAACATGGTAGGCCACTGTTTCAAGTCCAGAAACTGGAGATGATGAATCACAAACCAAATGCAGGATCCTTTCCGTATATACCGGAAGTAGGCCATACCCGGAAGGCAACTCCCTTTCAACTGATTAACTGCTCACAGCAGATTCCACCATGGAGATGATTACACCACATCCAGTCTCATCATGGGGAATAACTACATTCACCTGCCAAGCCACTCAAAATCACAGCCCATTTTTTTCTTTTGAGGAGACTTCTGGTAAGATGGTGGAATAGGCAGACAAGCTACACAGATCTTCTTCAACAAAGAAAAGAGAAACCAATTGACAGAGATACAGAACATAATTCTGGAGCCCTGAGCTTTGAAAGAAAGTATACAGAAGTGGATTAAGCACAAACTAGTAGAAAACCTGAATGAAAACAGTGAGTATGGAGATGGATGGAGCTGCAGACTGTCAGCTACCCTGATGGCACCAACAACCTGAATATTTCCAAGTGGTGTTGGGACCTGAGAATTCACCAAAAGATCAGCTGTGGTCACCAAGGGCTACAGGGTCAACTGTGGTGGGGACCTATGACTAGGAAGGAAAACAGCAAGGAGGAAGACAACCTGAGCTGTGGACTTTTAGCTGCAGAAGGCACAGCCATTTTGCTTATTTGCAAGTGGTAGTCATTTTGGATATTTAAAGTGACAAAGGGTGAAGCCATTTTGAATGTTTACAAGTGGTGGCCATTTTGGATATTTAAAGTGACTGAGGATGCAGCCATTTTGAATTTTTACAAGCAGTTGCCATTTTGGATATTTAAAGTGACAGATTGTCATTCGGATTCCAGGGACCTAAGAATAGGCTCCATTTGCCAAGGACAGCAGGGACATATGTGTGGCTGACAATGGGAAAGGATACAAGTGGTGAGAGTATAAGTGCTGCCAACTAGCAAATACAGGAGCATGGTACATAGTTTACATAGATAACATCCAAAGGAAACAAAAATCGTGGACAAGTCACTCCAACATAAAATCACCAAATAATATAAGCACAAAAATGTCACAATGTCTCAGAGACAACAGAGTATCACAGTCCATACAAAAAAGCAAGATAAAGCAAGAGAAAAAAGGGGCCAGGATATAGACCCTGTATCCATAGCATTCCATTACTAGGTATATATCCAAGGGACCATGATACAGACAACACATCCCTGAGGAAGAAGAAGCATTGGAACTCCTTGAGAACGAATTCAAAAGAATTATATCCTCAGAAGGAAGTTTGGGCAATCCTACTTCCGTAGTGACACTGCCTCGAAAACCCAAGGAGGGATCGCTATGAGTCGGGGCCGACTCGACGGCACATAACAACAACAACAACATATTTAGGTACCTTCAACAGATTGAGAGACAGATCAAGGAAAACACTGACAAAACAGGAAAACACAGAGAAAACCCTAGAACAATTTTGAAAGACAATACAAGAACAAAATGACAAAATAAATGAAAAATTAGAAATGATACAAAATCTGCAGCTAGAAATTCAGAAGATTAATACCACATTTTCAGAAATAGATAACACATTAATAACACAAAGGAGTAGAATTGAAGCAATGGAAGACAGAATTAGTGAGATTGAAGACAAATACCTCAACATATCTTTGAAAAGGGATCAATCAGAAAAAAGGTTAAAACAAAATGAAGAAAGCCTAAGGGTCATCTGGGATACCATCAAAAGGAATAACCTATGTGTAATTGGAATTCCAGAACAAGAAGAGAAAGAAACATAGAGAAAATTGTCAAAGATTTGTTGGAAGAGAATTTCCCTAGTATGATGAAAGATGAGAATATATCCATTCAAGAAGTCCAATGAACCCTAAACAAGATAGACACCAAAAGAAAATCACCAAGACATATCCTCACCAAACTCACCAAAACCAAAGACAGAAAAAGAATCCGAAAGCAGCATGGGAAAAATGAAAAGTTACCTACAACGTGAACCAATAAGACTAAGTGTGGATTTCTCAGCAGAAATCATGCAAGCGAGAAGACAATGGGATGGTAAAATAAAACCCTGAAACAGAAAAATTTCCAACCAAGAATTGTGTTCTTGTTGTTGTTATTATGTGCCATCAGGTAGGACCCAACTCATAGCAAAAACAAAACAAAAACCCCTCCTTGGGTTTCTGAGGCACTATCACTACAGAAGTAGATTGCCCAACCTTCCTTCTGACCAAGAATTACATACCCAGTAAAATCGTCCCTCAGATATGATGGTGAAATTAGGAGATTTCTAGATAAGCAGAAACTGAGGGAATTTGTTAAAGCCAGACCAACCTTACAAGAGATGGTAAAGGGAGTCTTTTGGACAGAGAATAAACAACAGCAAGCAGCAACTGACCAATAACACACATGATTACACAACCCAGAAATCAACCCAGTTATGGAAGTAGAGTAGCTAAAGTAAATAAGCCTACAAGATTGTAAACAGGGAACCAAAGACATCAATTGACAAATGAAGACAACTACAAACCAAAAAGAGGGGAAAAAATTGTGTATTTGCAGAACTTCTAAATGGTAGGGAAGTTGAGAAACTGCAAGACAGAACATCGACTGTTCTAAACTTGGGAAGAAAATTATAAACCACAGGATAACCTCAAAGCAAAATAATAAACCTTCACATCAAAATGAAAAAGAGGAACAGCACAAATATTTAGCAAATATTAAAACAATAGCAAAGGAGTGATAACATGATTTATAAACAAAATGAGCTCAGCACAGAAAATTAAATGGAACAAGGAAATCAGCAATATCACGAAAAAGCACATAACAAAATGACAGAAACAAATTCATATTTGCCAATAATTACCCTGCCAAAAGAGTAAAAAGAGAACTTATAGATTGAGAAAAATTATTCAGCAATGACATGTCTGACAAAGGACTTATCTCAAATTTATAGAAAACCCCAACACCTCAACAACAAAAAAGATTAACAATCTAATTAAAAAATGGGCAAAAGACATAAATAGACACTTCACCGAAGAGTATATTCAGGTGGCAAGCAAATACATGAAAAAATGCTCACGGTCATTAGCCATCAGAGAATTGCAAATCAAAACAACAATGAGATACCATCTCACCCCAGCACTAATGGCAAAGTTCAACTAGACAGAAAAGAACAAATGCTGGCAAGAATGTGGAGAGAGTGGGACTGTCATACACTGATGGTGGGACTATTAAATGATACAACCGCTGTAGAAAACAGTATGATGATTCCTTAAAACCTGGAATTAGAAATACCATTTGAGTCAGCAATCCCATGACTAAGTATATATCCTAAAGAAGTGAGAGCCAGGACAAGAACAGACATATGCACATCCATGTTCATCACAGCACTATTTACGATAGCCAAAAGATGGAAACAACTTACGTGTCCATAAACGGAAGACTAGATGACCAACTATGGTACCCACACGCAATGGAATAATATGCAACACTAAAGAGTAATGTAGAATCTGCAAAACACTGTATAATATGGAAGGACTTGGAGGACATTATGCTGAGAGAAATAAGTTAATCACAGGACAAATACAGTATTAGTTCATTATCGTAAAAAGTCAAGGAAAAGTTTATATATGGAAGGAAACTTTCTTTGTTAGTTACCAGTGGTGGGAGAGGACTGGAGGGAACACTGCAAAACAAAACATTGACCCATGTCACTTTAGTTTTGTGTATTTCACTGTATATAAATTGTTGTTGTTGTTGTTGTTATGTGCCGTTGAGCCAGACCCGACTCATAGCGACCCCTCCTTGGGTTGCCGAGGCAGTATCACTACGGAAGTAGATTGCCCAACCTTCCTTCTTCACTAAATGTATTTATTTTTTTTTTTTAAATCACAACCCAACCATGTTGACACACAACTTTACCTACCATACTTTCTGACAGCACTGCAGCCTGGGAAAGCTCAGAGTCACTCATGGAGGAGCTAACTCCCTGCATGTGCCAAATCACACCGAACAACAGGAAGAAACGTGTCAACCATGTGGCCAGAAAGGCAATATGGGGAAAAGATTCTGCAGCTCTGAGCCCTTACTATCAAATATTCTGTTGCCCAAATCCTACCTGAAGCCCCTCATCTCTCTTTTTCCTTCCCCTTTGGGGAAGGAATTTCCTTTCCACTAAGATTCATGTCTTTTGATACAGGAGCATCATTGCAGCCCTCAAATTTCAGATCATGACTTGAATTTGAAACCCTGCAAAGTCCAGTATTCACAAGGTTAGGAAACACGTGGTTTGAGCACAAAGATGACACAGAGAAGGGGACAGAGCATGTACTAGTAGTAGTGATAGATACTGCAAAAGATGACAGTCATAATTTTTCTTTGCTCTATTTTCTATTGTGATGAAAAATTACACACACACACAAAATCATCACTTATGGTTCTCAACTCACCCATTTGGTTATAGGATGTTCAAGGATTCCCTCACATTCCCCATCAATATAGATAGTATTTTCCTCTTTGGAATTAGGCTATTACATTGGGTGGAAAGGACAGACATAGGAATCTTCCCATTCTAATCATACAGTTAAGAGTTTGCTGATGCGTAAAAGCTATTTTGTTGCTATAAAATTGCATACATGAATAAGTGGGAGATGATGCTCTAAACTTAAAGGATAAACAACCTGTCACATCTTGGTTAGAAGATTGCAGCCATAATTAGTCTCTGCTTAATTTGGCTGCAAATGATTTATGATTAGAGCAAGGTTACAGTGCTTCAAGTGCAGGTCACTTTTAAAATTATGGCCTCAAGTTGTCTTACCACTATACTTTAAAGAGCATGATTATTGTCATACTAATTAACATGATGGCAAAAATACTCTGTGATTGGGTAATTCAGCTTATAAGCAAAAAAGAGGAGTTGTAAAGGACTCCACACAACTTACTGAGGCAGTCTTCCTCTATGCTGATTAGTCCTTAAGGGCAGCAGTTAGAGTCCATCTGAGAATCTGCAAATAAGTTTGTCTCCAATAGTTTGACAAGTAAAATGAATATATGATGTCCATTAACTGTGGGAGTAAACTCTAAAAACAAACAACAATAAAAAACAAAAACAAAACAAAACACCCAGTTGCTATTGTTACTGATTCAATTCCTTGGTGACCCCACATGTTTTAGAGTAGAAGTGTGTGCCATTGGTTTTTTGTTTGTTTGGTTTTACTTTTATTGTAGTGAAAACATACAAAACAAGACATTTACTAACACAACAGCTTCCACATTTACACCTCAGGGACATTGATGACATTTTCTATGTTGTGTCACCGTTAACCTATCTTTTACCAAAATATTCCACCATCATTAGCATAAACTCAATGCTCCCCAAACAAAAGCTTCTCCCCCACACACACACCTGTGATAACTACTAATAATCTTTGGTTTATATTTTTTCAACCTATCTAGAAATTTTCCCTCCTCTCCCCACCCATCCCTGGTAAACAACAAAGAAAGTTTCCTTCTATGTGTAAAACTTTCCTTGACTTTTTACAGTAGTGGACTAATACAATATTTGTTCTTCTGTGATTTCATTTAGCATAATGTCCTCCAACTTCATCCATGTTATGAGGTGTTTTGCAGATTCCACATTATTCTTTAGGAGCTCTGGTAGTGTACTGCCTAAGGCACTTGACTGCTAACCAGAAGGCTGGTGGTTCAAACCTCCCAGCCACTCCTCGGAAGGAAGATGGGGCAATCTACTTCCTTAGTGATATCGCCTCAGAAACCCAAGGAGGGGTTGCTATGAGTTGGGTCTGACTCAAGGGCACGTAACAACAACAACAACAGCAACAATATTATTCTTAAGGGTTGCATAGTATTCTATGGTGTGTATGCATCATAGCATGTTTATCCATTCCTCGATTGATAGGAATTTAAGTTGTTTCCATCTCTTGGCTATTCTGAGTAGTGCTTTGATGAAAATGGATGTGAATAGATCCGTTCATGTCCTGCTTCTCACCTCTTTAGGATACATGCTTAGTAATGGGATTTCTGGGTCAAATGGTATTTCTATTTCCAACTTTTTAAGGAA
>NW_006922105.1:350120-351263 GCF_000298275.1 Orycteropus afer afer | reverse complement strand
TGTAAAAGAGACCATCTCTTCCCCATGGGATGGATTTCAGGCATTTGCCAAAGATCAACTGACCATGGGTCAATGGATCTATTTCTGGATTCCCAGTTCTGTTCCACTGGTCTATGTGTCTGTTGTTGTACCAATACCCAGGCTGTTTTGACAACTGTGGTTGTATAGCAGGTTTTTGAGACCTGAGAGTGCGAGATCTCCTACATTATTCTTCTTCTTCAATAGTACTTTGCTTTTCTGAGTTGTCTTTCCTTTCCATATAAAGTTAGTGATTGGTTTTTCCACATCTTTAAAGAATGTTTATGGAACCTGGATTGGGATTGCATTGAATGTGTAGATTGTTTTGGGTTAGTATTAACATTTTCACAATGTTAAATCTTCCTACCCATGAGCATGGTATCTTCTTCCATTTATGTAGATCTCTTACAGTTTCTTGTCATAGTGTTTCGTAGTTTTCTTTGTATAGGTTTCTGTGTTCCTGGAATAGTTTATTCCCAAGTTTTTTTTTTTTTTTTTTTTTGATTACTATTGTAAATGGTATTGATTTCCTTATTTCATTTTCAGAGACCTCTTTGCTGGTGTAGAGGAATCCAGCTGATTTTTGTATGTTGGTCTTGTATCCTGCTATGCTAAATCTTTCAATAAGTTCCAGCAATTTTCTTGCTCTTGGGTTTTCTATGTATAGAATCATATCATCTGCAAATAGGGTTAGTTTTTCTTCTTCTTCACCAATTTGCATGCCTTTAATTTCCTTTCTTGCCTTATTTCCCTGGGTAGGACTTCCAAGATAATGTTGAATATAAGTGTATATAGAGCACTTCCTTGTCTCACTTTTGTTTGCAAGGAAAATAGTCTCAGTCACTCACCATAGAGAATAATGTTGGCTGTTGGTTTTCCATATATGGTCTTTATTATGTTGAGGAATTGCACTTCTATTCCTATTATTCTGGGCATTTTTATCAGAAATGGGTGTTGGAAATCATGCTTGATAAAGTGGAGAGTCAGCGAAAAAGCAGAACATTCTCAACAAGAGGAATGATACAGTGGCTGCAACAATGAACTCAAGCACAGCAACAATTGTGAGGATGACACTGGACCAGGCAGTGTTGGTTCTGTTGTACATGGGATTGCTATGTGTTGGAA
>NW_006922105.1:349052-349547 GCF_000298275.1 Orycteropus afer afer | reverse complement strand
GTTCTGTCTCTTCTTTATCTAAGTAAAGCCATGTTCTATTCAATGCCTGTGTGATTCATGTCTTTGTTGGCTATGTCAAACCCTACTACAATAACACTGATTTCCTTAATCTTTGCTAATGTGTTTCTATCCTTGAGAGTTTAAAAAAAAAAAAAAAAAACGCTCACAAAATCCAGGTTCTGAGCCTGAAAAATTAAGAACCAGTCCTTGAAATGTGATAAATACCCCAAGGAAAATTTCATCTTGTAGGGCTTTACCTCAAGTTCAACAAGCCTTCCCCATACTTTATGCCACTGTACCATCATGAATAATGAACTTTCTATTTGAAACTTTAATACAAAGTACTTCATTCTTTAGTGAATCTCATTAGTAGTCACTGAATAATTAATAAGCATCACTTTAGTTTAGCCAGATTGTTGGCCAATATATTGCATACTGAGTTCACAAAATAAAGTTTTTGAAACTGAATGCTAAAAGATAGATAAAAGGAAGGAA
>NW_006922105.1:346283-348102 GCF_000298275.1 Orycteropus afer afer | reverse complement strand
TTGAACCACCAGCCTTCTGGTTAGCAGTCAAATGCCTTAAGCACTATGCTAACATGGAATGTACAAAGTATGAATCTCTGTACAAAGTGATGAATGAAAATTGGAAGTTGTCAAAAATGAAATGAAACACATAAAGACCAATATCCTAGGTATTAGTGAACTGAAATGGACTAGTTGTGACCATTTTGAATCAGAAAATGATCTACTATGCTAAGAAAGACAAATTGAGGAGGAATGGTATGGCATTCAATGTTACAAAGACTGTTTCAAGATCTGTCCTGAAGTACAATGCTGTCAGTGATAGGATAATATCCATATGCCTATAAGGAAGACCAGTTAATACTACTATTATTCAAATCTATGTACCAAATACCAAAGCCAAAGATGAGGAAATTGAAGACTTCTACCAACTTCTGCAACCTGGAATTGGCCAAACATGCAATCAGGATGTTTTGATTATCACTGATGACTGGAATGCAAACGTTGGAAACAAAGAAGAGTTACTGGTAGTTGGGAAATATGGCCTTGGTGATAGAAATAATGCTGGAGATTACATGATAGAATTTTGCAAGACCAACAATGTATTCATTGCTAAAACTTTTTTCAACAACATAAGCAATGACTATACACATGGACTTAACCAAATGGATTGCACAAGTATCAGATTGAGTACATCCATGGCAAGAGGTGATGGAGAAGTTCAATATCTTCAGCCAAAACAAGGCTAAGAGCTGATTGTTTTGAACAGCTCTTAGAACAGACCATCAATTGCTCTTATTCACTTTCAAGTTGAAGTTGAAGACAATTAAAACAAGTCCACGAGAGCCAAAATATTACCTTAATAATATGCCTCCAGAATTGAGAGACCATTTAAAGAATAGATTTGATTCATTGAACACCAATGACCAAAAACCAGAGGAATTGGGGGATGACATCAAGAAAATTATCCATGAAGAAAGCAAGAGGCCATTAAAAAGACAAGAAAAGAAGAAAACACCAAAATGGATGTCAGAAGACACTCCAAAACTTGCCCTTGAGTGGAGAATAGCTAAAGCAAATAGAAGAAATGACAAGATAAAAGAATGGAACAGAAGATTTCAAAGAGCAGCTTTAGCAGACAAAGTCAATTACTATAAAGAAATATGCAAAGATCTGGAGTTAGAAAACCAAAAGGGAAAAACATGATCGGCATTTCTCAACTTAAAAAAACAGAAAAGGATTTAAACTTCGAGTTGCAATAAAGGGTTCTATGAGAAAAATATTGAATGATGCAGGAAACATCAAAAGAAGATGGAAAGAGTTCTGGTAAGATGGCAGAATAGGCAGAAAAACTACACAGAACCTCTTCAACAAAGAAGAGGAGAACCATTTAATACAGATACTCAAGATAATCCTGGAGCTGTGAGCTTTGAAAGGAGGGATAGAGAAGTGGACTAAACTCCAACTAGTAGAACCTTCATGAAAACACCAAAAACATAGACATACAGAGTTGTGGTCTGCCAGTGATCTTGACAGCATGGACAGCTTGGATATTGTCAAGGGGTATTAGGACCTAAGAATTAACCTAAAAATTGGCCCTGCTAGCCACAGCTGCACAGAGGACTGCACTGGTGGCTGGTGAATAAAAGAGGAAGTAGCAAAGAGGGAGATGGGTTAAGCTTTGGCCTTTTGGCTGTCCAGAGGGTGCAGTCATTTTGAATGCTTATAAGCAGTTTGACCATTTTGGATATTTACATAGACAGATTCCAGGGACCTAAGAATAGGTTCCACTTGCTGGGGACTGCAAAGACATTCTGGACACAAATGAATGAAAAGGTGT
>NW_006922105.1:344892-346044 GCF_000298275.1 Orycteropus afer afer | reverse complement strand
TTCCTAGGTTCTAGTTTTCAGCTTTTTCTATCTTCCCTTTTCCTGGTTACCACTTTTTCTTTCTTCTGGTTCTCCTCATTCCTTGTTTTTCTTTTTGCATATTTCCCATTCTTTCCTTCAGTATTCTCCTACCTCTTTTATCTTATTGCCCACTCCCCAGATATTGTGTTTTTCATATTATTATTATTATTATTGTGCTTTTTTCATTTTTTGGTGATTATTCCTGTGCGTTTATGAGGTGTGTTTTTTGTCCACTTGCTTTTACTTTTTTGATGGTTTTTCACTTGTTGTTTTTGCCTAAGTGGGAAACATAAACAGAGCCCATATGATGCAACCACACCCATACCACCTGCAGCTCCACTAACTGAGAGCCACCACTTCTTTCTCCACCAAATGGTCAATGATAAATGACCACCAAGAAAAGCCTGACTGGCCCTTAACTGCTCTTCACAAATAGTTAACAGAGATCTAAATACAACAATGTCAACAAGGTTTCAGAGACAACAGACCATCACAGTCCACACAAAGAAGGAAGATAAAGTAGTAGAAACAAGACAGCAGGATACAGACCCAGAACACATTTCTGAGGAAGAAGCAGCTTTGGAACTCCCTGATAAGGAACTCAAAAGAATTATACTCAGGTATCTTCAAAGGATTAAGAGACAGATCAAGGAAAACACTGATAAAAGTGAGGAAAACACAGAGAAAATCCTGGAACAATTTTGGAAGAAAATACAAGAACAGAATGAAAAAATAAATGAAACATTAGAAATGATACAAAATCTACAGATAGAAATCCAGAAGATTATCAGTAAATTGTCAGAAATAGATAACACATTGAAAGGGCAAAAGAGTAGAACTGAATCAATGAAAGACAAAATGAGTGAGATTGAAGACAAATATCTGAATACTTCTTTGGAAAAGGGTCAATCAGAAAGAAGAACAAAACAAAATGAAGAAAACCTGAGATTCATGTGGGGTACCATCAAAAGGAATAACTTATGTGTAATCAGAATTCCAGAACAGGAAGAGAAAAAGAAAACCACTAAGAAAATTGTTGAAGATTTCTTAGAAAAGAATTTCCCTGATATGGTGAAAGATGAGAATATATCCATTCAGGAAGTCCAATGAACCCCAAATAGGATAGACCCC
>NW_006922105.1:316960-322870 GCF_000298275.1 Orycteropus afer afer | reverse complement strand
CCACATGACCTTGTGGCCATTACTAACATTTAGTCCTATTACTCTGGAGTTTTGTGCTTTCATACCTAACCAAATTCTAACTCTCCTGGATATATATATATTCATTCACATATCTATCATTTGTCTGTCAGTTTCTCCTACTGTGGTGACTTACACATTACTGTGAGGCTGGAGGGGAGGCTATGCCACTGGTATTTAAAATATCAGCTGGGTTACCCACGGTGGACAAGTTTCAGCAGGCTTCCAGAATAAAATAGACTGGGAAGAAGGATGGGGCCATCCACTTTTGAAAAAATTGGCCACTGAAAACCTTACGAATAGCAGTGAATATGTTATTGGAAAACGTTATGAAGAGTAATGAAATATTGTCTGATATAATACCAGAAGATGAGCCTCTCAGGTTGGAAGGCAGTCAAAATACAACTGGGATAGAGCAACCTCCTCAAAGTAGAGTCAACCTTAATGATGTAGATGGAATAAAGTTTTGGGGACCTTCATTTGGTGATAGGATACAACTCAAAAAAAAAAAAAAAAACTGAGAAGAGACAGCTGTAAACGTTCATTAATCATGGGAATGTGTAATGTAAGAAATATGAATCTAGTAAAATTGGAAGTTGTTAAAAATGAAATGGAACGGACAAAGATAGACATCCTAGGCATTAGTGAGCTGTAACATATTGGTATTGGCCATTTTGAATCAGACAATCATATGGTCTACTATGCCAAGAATGAAAAATTGAAGAGGAATGGAATCACATTCATCATCAAAAAGAACATTTCAAGATCTATCTTGAAGTAAATGTTGTCAGTGACAAGATAATATCCATACACCTGCAAGGAAGACCAGTTAATACTATTGTTATTCAAATGTACGTGTAACCACTAAAGCCAAAGACAAAGAAATTGATGATATTTACCAACTTCTGCAGGCTGAAATTGACTAAAGATGCAATCAAGGTGCATTGTTAATTAATGGTGATTGGAATGCAAAAGTTGGAAACAGAAGAAGCATCAGTAGTTGGAAAATATGGCCATGGTGATGGGAATGATGCTGAAGATCTCATGATAGAATTATGCAAGACCAACAACTTACTCATTGCAAATACCTTTCCAACAGCATAAATCATAGTTATACACATATACCTCACCAGATGGAATACACAAGAATCAGATCAACTGTATCTGTGGAAAGAGGAAATGAGGAAGCTCAATATCATTAGCCAAAACCAGGCCAAGGGCAGAGAGTGGAACAGATTATCAATTGCTCACATGCAAGTTCAAGTTGAAGCTGAAGACAAAACAAGTCCATGAGAGCTAAAATATGGCCTTGATTATATCCCACTTGAATTTAGAGACTATCAGAAAAATACATTTGGCACATTGAACACCAGTGACCAAAGATCATTGGTGGAATGACATCAAGAACATCATATATTAAGAAAGTAAAAAGTCATTAAAAAGACAGAAAGGCAGAGAAGACCAAAATAGATGGCAGAAAAGACTCTGAAACTTGCTCTTGAACATAGAGAAGCTAAAGTTCATGGAAGAATGCTGAAATAAAAGAACTGAACAAAAAATTTCAAAGGTCACCTTGCAAAGAAAAAGTATGATAATAAAATGTGAAAAGCCTTGGAGTTAGAAAACCAAAAGGGAAGAACACACTTGACATTTCTGAAGCTGAAAGAGCTGAAGGAAAAACTCAAGCCTCAAATTGCATTATTGAAGGATTCTATGGGCAAAATATTAAACAATGCAGAAAGCGTCAAAAGAAGATAGAAGGAATACACAGAGTCACTGTACCAACAAGAACTGGTTGATGTTCAACAATTTCAAGAGGTAGCATATGATCTAGAACCAATGGTACTGAAGGAAGAAGTCCAAGCTGTACTGAAGGAATTGGCAAAAAACAAGGCTCCATGAATTGATCCCCTGAGATGTTTTAACTAATGGATGTAGTGCTGGAGGTGCTTACTTGTTTATGCCAGGAAAATTGGAGACAATTAGCTGGGCAACTGACTAATAGAAATCTATATTTGTGCCCATTCCAAAGAAAGGTGATCCAACAGAATGTGGAAATTATCAAACAATATCATTAATATTAAGGAGTTATGGTGGCACAGTGCCTAAAGAATTTAACTGCTAACCAGAAGGTCAGCAGTTCAAACCCAACAGCCACTCCATAGAAAGAAGACCAGGCAATCTACTTCTGTAAAGATGAACCACCTTGGAAACCCAATGGGACCCCACTGTAACTCGGAATAGATTTGATGGCACTGGGTTTTTTTATCATTAATATTACATGCATGTAAAATTTTGCCTAACGTAATTCAAAAACTTTTGCAGAAGCATATTGACAGGGAACTTCCAGAAATGCAAGCTGGATTCAGAAGCAGATGTGGAATGAGGGATATCATTGCTGATGTCAGATGGATCTTAGCTGAAAGTAAAGAATACCAGCAAGATGTTTACTTGTGTTTTATTGACTATACAAAAGCATTCAACTGTGTGGATCATAACAAATTATGAGTAACATTGCAAAGAATGGGAATTCCGGAACACTTAATTGTGTTCATTAGGAAACTGTACATAGACAAGAGGCTGTTATTCAAACAGATCAAGGGAATACTGCATGGTTTAAAATCAGAAAGGATGAGTGTCAAAGTTGTATCCTTTCTCAATTTTTATTCAATCTGTATGTTGAGCAAATGATCTGAGGTGGACTGTATGAAGAATACGGCATCAGAATTAGAGGAAGACTTATTAACAACATGCAATACCAGATGACATAACCTTCCTTCTGAAAATGAAGATGACTTGAAGCACTTACTGATGAAGGTCAAAGACTACAGTCTTCAGTATGGATTACATCACAACATAAAGAAAACAAATATCCTCACAACTACAAATAAGCAACATCGTGATAAATGGAGAAAGATTACAGTTGTCAGGGACTTCATTTTACTTAGAACAACAATCAGCGCCCATGGAAGTAGCTGTCAAGAAATCAGACATATTATTGCACTGGGCAAATCTGTCACAAGGGATCTCTTTAAAGTATTGAAGAGCAACGATGTCACTTGGAAGACTAAGATGTGCCTAACCCAAGTCATGGTATTTTCAATCACCTCATGTGCATGTGAAAGCTGGACAATAAATAAGGAAGACTGAGAAATAGTTGGTGCCTTTAAATTGTGCTGTTGACAAAAAATCCCGAGAATATAACGGACTGCCAGAAGAACAAACAAATCTGTCTTGGAATAAGTGCAGCTGGAATTCTCCTTAAAAGTGAGAATGGCCAGACTTCTCCCCTACTTTGGTCATGTTGTCAGAAGGGACCATTTGCTGAAGAAGCATATCATGTTTGGTCAACTGGAGGGTCAGAGAAAAAGTGGAGGACCCTCACTGTGATGGATCGACACAGTGGCTGCAACAATGGAATCGAACATAACAAGGATTTTGGGATGGTGCAGGACCAGGCAGTGTATTTATTTTTGTATAAAAACTTATATACGGAGCTTTGGTGGCATAGTGCCTCAGGCATTTGACTGCTAACCACAAGGTTGGTGGCTCAAACCCAACAGCCACTCCATGGAAGGAAGACTGGGCAAACTGCTTCTGTAAAGATTTACTGCTTCAGAAACCCAAAGGGTTTGAATCAACTATGAGTTGGAATCAACTCAACAGCAGCTAATAACAACATGTATTTATATTGTATATATACCTATATGTGTTAATTAAAATCCTTTTGATTCTTAACACCTCAGGGATCATCCTAGCTTCTCAAGATGGCCTTGCATATTTCTCCCTGACCCACTGGGGGTTGATTTATAGCTGATTTATAACCCACTGCCCTTGAGTAGATTCCAATTCATAGTAACTCTATAGGACAGATTAGAAATGCCCCATATGATTTCCAAGGCTGCAAATATTTACAGAAGCATGCTGCTTCCTCTTTCTCCCATGGAGCAGCTGGTGGGTTTGAACCACCAACCTTTTGGTTAGCAGCTGAATGCTTTAACCACTACATGAGCAGAGATCCTAATTGACTAATAAAGCTGGCTTTAATTATTGTCACCATGTAAAGTAGGTATTATTATTTCCCCTAATTTATAGATTAGTAAAACAACAAAGGGTGAAATTAGTTGCATAAATTCATACTTCTCAGGGAAAGAATGTGAACTAAAATCAATGTATTCTTCTGTGTGGTCTATTCTGCTTCTCTCATGTTAACAGATTTTATTGAGTGGAATATACATATAGAAACACATACATATATAATATATAGAGAAAAATATGCATATCCTACTGTACACCTCTACGAATTTCCACAAATTAATAAACACATGTAAGTAACCACCAGTCAAGCCAAGCATATTCCCAGCACTTCAGGAGCTTCATTCATGCTCCTTTCAAGACATTATTCTACCACCACCCTAAAGGAGCATCCACTGTCCTGACTTCTAAGATATAGATTGGTTTTTCCATAACTTTAGACTTTATATAAATGGAATCATACAGTTTGTATTCTTTTGCATTTGATTTCCTTCGTTTAACACTATGTTTGTCCATCCTCATGGCTGTATTGTACCCCACTGTATGAATATATCACAATTTATTTATCCACCTGCTGTTGATAGTATGTGGTTGGTTTCTAGTTTGGGGCCATTGTGAATAATGCTGCTATGGCATTCCAGAACATGTGTTGTTGTTGTTAGGTGCCGTAGACTTGAGTTGCACTCATAGAAACCCTTTGTACAACAGAATGAAGCACTGCACAGTCCTGCATCCTCCTCACAATCGTTGCTGTGCTTGAGCCTGTTGTTGCAGCCACTCTGTCAATCCATCTTGTCCTTCTTCCCAGTCTTTCTTAATCTGGAAGCTCCACTGAAATTTGTCCACCATGTGTGACCCTGCTGGTATTTGAAATACCAGTGGCATAGCTTCCAACATCATAGCAACATGTAAGCCACCACAGTACAACAAACTGACAGACAAATCATGGCCAGTATATGTATTTTGATGAATATATGTACACATTTCTATTGAGTTAGTGGTGCATCTTAGGTTGTGCATAAGTTCAACTTTTGTAGATAACACCAAATAGGTACCCAAAGGGACAGTATCAATATACACTCCTCTAGGTATAGACATGAGTTTGTCTTACAGGGAGTGTGTTTGGGTAGTGAGACAACTAGATAGAGAATGAGAGAGAGAAAGAGAGAGGTAGTTAATAAGGTCATCCTGACTCTAATGGTCTATGTACATTCAACAATGATTTGTTCGGAATACATCACTTATAAGATGTTGTGCTAGGGACTGAAAAGGTGGTAGAAACCAGACATGAAAGGGTCCCTGACCATATATGAAGCTGACAGTTTAACAGAGCAGTGTCTGTAAATAACAACCCAAAAGTTAACTGATTAAAATTTCAACAAGGATGACAAAGAAGGAACATAGGGTGTGAAGAAGGTACAGAACAAGAGAAAGCAAGCCCCACGTGGGGATGGAATCAGACTCGGAGATGATTTGCTCAAGGAATTAGCTAGAAGGAAGAGAAAGGGACAGGCTTTTCACCACATGAGCTCATAGGATGTAATTAAGTGTCAGCCTTGGGTTGATTAAGAATCATTTTCTTTTTTTTTTTTTTTTTTTTTTTTAACTGTTTTACAAATAGTAAATGTTCTCAAATAATTTTGAGCTTTATTCTTCTTCCTCCAAAATTCTGATGGTACAAATCAAGGAATTTTAGAGATGGAAACACAAATTTATAGCAGAATGAACTTTCTGAAAAGTTGATTTATCCCAGAATGCCAAGAGTGGCATAATATTTAAAAAAAAAAAAAAAAAAAAAACTGATTAATAAAATTAACAACATTAAGAGACTAAAGGAAGAGAAATTTTAAAATAAAT
>NW_006922105.1:315283-316656 GCF_000298275.1 Orycteropus afer afer | reverse complement strand
CTCAGGGGTCCAAGATTATCTTCTGTGTCTGTGTTAATTGGTTTCCCTTTTCTTTGTTGAAGAGGGTCTGTGCAATCCTTCTGCCTAGTCTGCCATCTTGCCCTGCCTCCTCATTGTTGTATTTTTCTTGAGGGAATTTCTTCCCACAAGGAGAAATGGTAAGGGAGGCAACCATTAAGTGTCTTGCCCAGTGGGAGGGTGAAAGAGTCCAACACCACTTGACCATCACTTCTCTGATCCTATAACATAGCGTGGATATAACATGAAAGCTATGTTTCTATAGATATTTTAACAAGAGAATACTTCCTACAGCATCACTAAGCCTCCATATTTAGCCATTGTTAGTACTCCTCTAACTGAGGTAATGTTGGCTATATAACAATGCATAATAAAGAAAGGTTGAAATTTTATGAGATGATCATACAGTTCTTTCCTTTATTTCCTAACTCCGATGAATTATGTCAACTGATTTTTGAATGTCAAGGCAAACTTACATTCTGGGAATAAATCCAACTTTTATGAAATTACCCCTTTTACATATTGTTGAATTTGATTTGCTAACATTTTGTTTAGATTTTTGCATTTGTAATTTTCCTTTCTTGTAATGCTTCCATTAATCTTTGATATCAAGGTTATGCTTTACTCACAAATAAAGTTGGGAAATATTTTCTCTTTATTCTCTAGAAGAGTTTGTATATATTTAGTCTTACTGAAAAGTTTGTATAATTCATTGCTAAAGCCATTCAAGCCTGGACCTTATGTGTTGAATGTTTTTTTGTTACATGTTTATTTTTACTATATGTTTGACTATTAACATTTTATATTTTTCCATCAATGTTAATAAGCTGTAAGTTTCTTCAAGGAATTTCTCCATTACACTAAAATTTTCAACTTGATTAGAATAAAATTGGTCATGTTGTTGGTAGATGTCATCAAGTAGGTTCTAACTCATGGAGACTCTGTGTACAATAGAATGAAACACTGCCTGGTCCTGCGCAATCCACACAATTGTTGCTATGTTTGTGCACATTGTTGCAACCACTGTGCCAATTCACCTCGTTGAGTGTCTCACTCTTTTTGCTGGGCCTCTACTTTACCAAGCATGATGCCCTTCTTTCAGGAACTTGTCCCTCCTGATAACATGTCCAAAATGCATGAGATGAAGTCTTACCATCATCCCTTCTGGATTTACTTCTTCTGAGATAGATTTGTTTATTCTTCTGACAACGCAAAAAATGCAACCATTGCTGTGGAGTTGGATCCAACTCATAGTGACCCCTCCTTAGGTTTCCAAGGTGGTATCACTGCGGAAGTAGATTGCCCAACCTTCCTTCCGAGGAGTGGCTGGTGGGTTTGAACCACCAGCCTTCTGC
>NW_006922105.1:312580-315183 GCF_000298275.1 Orycteropus afer afer | reverse complement strand
ACAGCAGACATCATACTTTATTTTGAAATGTGGAAAAGTATTTCTTTTAAGTTCAGGTGCAAGAAAAGAATGTTATCTCTCACTGATGTTCATGCACTGAAGATCCTTGTATGCACAGTAATATGTATGTCTGGGGAAGAATAACAAAGGAAAAAACAAAAATGACGTAAGGACATGAAAAGATCAAAAACTCTACACATAAGGTATTAGAAATAATAAGAATTGAGCACATTTGTTGCATGCAAAATAAATTTTTTAAAGATATATTGGATTTCAGAAAGAGCTCTGGTAGTGTAGTGCCTAAGGCATTTGACTGCTAACCAGAAGGCTGGTGGTTCAAACCCACCAGCCACTCCTCGGAAGAAGGTTGGGCAATTTACTTCCGTAGTAATACCACCTCGGAAACCCAAGGACTGGTCACTATGAGTCGATCTGACTCCACAGCACATAACAACAACAACAACATTAACAAGCAGAAGAATTCTGGGAAACAAAAAACATGATCCATTTTCTTCCTATCAGATTTGCAAAAATAAAGTATTTTCAAGACTGCACAGCAGCTGAAACAGTTACACACTGCTGGTAGCTTATAATCACTTTCAGAAAACAATTTAGCATTATCTGGCAAAATTTTGTGCAGTAACCACAACTCAACAATTCCATCCCTGGATATATGCCCTAGGAGACCTTTGGACATACACAAATGTCTATCCTAGTTAGAACGGAAAGAGATCTGGAATAATCATAGGTTGAATTACTATATATTGGGGAAAATAAATGCATTTCAACTAATTGAAAAACATAAATAAATATCAGAAACATAATATTGAACAAAAAAGTGAAGCTCTAGAAAAAAAAAGTCCAGTATGATTCTATTTATGCAGTTTAAACATGAACAACTAACTAAACACTAAATTATCCAGACGCTGTTGTTTTGTTGGTTGCCATTGTGTTGCTTCCCACTCATGGTAACCCCACGTGTGTAAAGTAAAACTGTACCCCATATGGTTTCCAAGGCTGTAAACTTTCAGTAGCGGGTCAACAGGCCTATCTTCTGAGGCTCTTCTGGTTGGTTTTGCGTTGCCAGTCTATCAGCTAGCAATCATGTGCTTAACCACTAGTCCCACCCAGGCACTCCTTGTTTAGGCAGAGGTACATATTTAGTAAATCTACAGAGTAAAGCAAATAGTAAACACAAAATTCAGAATAATGATTACATATCAGGGAGGGAAGAACAGGAAGAAATTTGGGAAGGATACTGAGGAAATTTGAAAGGTAACAGATATTTACTTCTTGGTCTTTATGGCGGGCCCCCAAGCAGGGCTGATATTCTGCGGGTACAAAGTGAGAGAGTTGGACCAGTAGACAATGTATTCTTATAGGCCTTCAAGGGTTGTTTCCCAGAGACTTCTGAGAGCCACCCCATCCCACCCCACAACCACTTAAATTGCCCCAAGGTTGGAATATTTATTAATTTACATGTAATTTAATTACTGATCTATTTGATTTTAAAACTACCATGATACTATTTGTTTTCTGTTTGTCTTACCTATTCTGTTTCTTTGTTCCTCCTTTTATGCTTTGTTTTAGTATTTAATATTTCATTTTATATTCTCTTTTATACTTTACATATGCATTCTTGTAATATTGTTAGTGGTTACCATAGGGATCCAAACATTCATTCCTAACTTGCCTTATTATTAATACTGCCTTATCAAATACTTTTACCACCCCTTCAACAATGCTGAGAATATTCTAACAATTCACTTTCATTTACACCACTGTAAACTTTGTGCTATTGCTGCTGTATATTTTGTTTCTATAAAAATCATAAAGTCCACAAGACAATGCTATTGTTTTTATAAGTAGTATCTTTAATTACCCCACATGTTTATACTTTCTGTTGCTATTGTTTCCTCCTTATAGTTTGGGCATCAATCTTGGATCATTTTTCTTCAACTTGAAAAATGAAGCGTTTCTTGCAGTGAAGATCTGTAGTCCGTGAATTACCTCAGTTCTTGTTTGCCCAACAGCCTTTGTTTTACTTTTCCTTTCAAAGGAGATTTTCACTTGTTATAGAATTCTTGGTTGGTAGGCTTTTCTTTTGACAGTTAAAGATATCATCCCATTGTTTTCTGGTTTCCATAATATCCATTGAAAAGTCATCCATAAGACTTATTGTTGATCCTTTGAATTTGTCTTTTTTTCTGTAGTTGCTTTTAAAATTTTATCTGTCATTGTATTTTTAAGTTATATAATTACTGTTAGATTATTTTTCATAGATTCCACGTCTCTGGTGAAATTCTTCCAACTTCAATCATCTTTTTCCACAACCTTAATCCTTTTTCACTAATATATTCCTCGCAGTTTATTCATTATAATATTATCTGATTAACTAAAATTGGTAATTGTATGGTTTCTGAGAAGCACTGCTGATCTTTTGGTTAGCAGCCAAGCATTTTAACCACTGCACCACCAGGCTCCTGGTTGTTGTTATTATGTGCCGTCAAGTCGGACCCAACTCATAGCAACCCCTCCTTGGGTTTCCAAGGCAGTATCACTACAGAAGTAGATTGCCCCATCTTCCTTCCAAGGAGAAACAT
>NW_006922105.1:309149-312480 GCF_000298275.1 Orycteropus afer afer | reverse complement strand
TTTCCTCTAGCACATGCTTTTCAACATATAAATTTCTAAGTATGGTTTTAGCAGCAGCACAAGTGTTGATACATCATATATTTATTATCATTTAAAAATACGTTTTCTAATTCCCATTGTGTTTTCTTATTGAATCCAAGATGTGCAGAAAGAGTTAACATGGCAGGCAGTGTTACCCTTTGAAAGGCCTACTTACAAGTTTGGCCGTTGGCTGCTGTCTTGGAACTTAGATTTCAGGAAGGTTCCAACATTGTCAGAACTGATAAGCATGATTCTCTGTGCCTAAATTGTGCAAGCAATAGTTTATGCTGAACTCTGCTTTCTGTCTGGGAATCTGCAATTTTGGTGTGTGCCAGGCAGAGGCTGCAAATACAATCAGTCCCCAGTAAAAACTCTGATGCTGAGTTTCTAATGAGTTTCCTGGTGGGCAACAGTTCACATGTGTTGTCACAGCTCATTACTGGGGGAATGAAGTGCACCCAGTGTGATTTCACTTGCAGCGACCTTTTGGAGACTTGTGCTTGTTTTTCGTAGGATTTCTCTCCATGTCTCTTTCCCTTTGCTGATTTTGGTTTGTGCATTTTTACTGTAGTAAATTACAGCCATGCATATGACTAAATGTTAAGTCCTGCGAATTGTACTAAATGATCAAAACTGAGAGTGATCTTGGGGACCCTAACACAATAGGGATCTCTCTCTTTGTTCATTTAGCTTAATTCCACTTCTATCAGAGAACATAACTAAATGAATCCAATATTTTGAAATTTGTTGAAACTGACTGTATAAAAAGTTGGTAAATGTTCCATATACATTTGAAAAGAACGTATATTTTGAAATTGTTACGTGCAGTGGTTATATATGGCCATCAACTCAAGTATGTTAACTGTATTTTTCAAATTTTTAAAATACTGACGGATTTGTTTGCTTCTATCAATTACTGAGAAAAATGCTTTAAAATGTCCTACTAAGATTGTGAATTTGTATGTTTTGCTTATTTTATTCATTTTTCCTTTATGCATTTTGAAGCTACATTATTAGTTGCATCCAAATTTAGAATTGCTACATCTTCCTTCACTTTATTATAATAAAACATCCCTCCTTATCACTACTAATGTATCTGATCTTAAAATATTCCTTAAATGATATTGGCAGTGCACCACTATCTTTTGTATTTACGTATATGTTGTGTGTTTTCTATCCTTTGTCTTTATCTTTCCGTGTCTTTATATTTAAATTATCTCTTATAAATAGCATATACTTATGTTTTGTTATTTTGATTTAGTCTGACAATTACATTCAATTTAATAATAACATTTTAAAATTTAAGCTTAACATCTTAGTCATTGCTTTCTATGTTTCCCACTCTTTCTGGTGGAATAATTGGAAAGTCAAAACACAAATGTGTGAACATTCAGAACCACACTGCCTGGAGAAAATCTGTTGGCTCCTTTATGAACAATTTGGAAAATTTTTTCTTAAAGGGCCAGATAGTGATTATTTCAGGCTTGTGGTTCTCTCTGACACAGCTAGTTAGCTCTGCTGTTGTAGCCCTATAGCACTCATTAATAAGACATAATTTAATGGACATAGATGTGTTCTGATGTTTACAAAAATAGGTAGCTGATCTTCACACCTTAGTTTTGTCAACACTTTTTCTATAATAATAACTTGTCTGTTTATTTATGTCCCATATTGTTATTGGATTCATTTATTTATTTTTGCTTTTTGTTTGTGTTTTCCTTCAGTCTGAATATTTTTATTGACTTATTTTTTATTTTACTAAACTCATAGTGTGTCTATTTGAAGTGAAATCACCTAGTGAGTAATTATTTTGAGTTATTATATTTTTTGCTTATAAATATTGTATTTCATGTTTTCATAGATGCTAGTTCTCTAGTAAGTAATTCATCACATCATCTCTTTTCCTTGGCAAATTAATCACAGTTCCATGCCTATTAACACCAATATCTGAATGACTGGTGGATCTATTTTCATTATCTTTCATTTTTCTCCTTGGATTTTGATAATTTGTTCCTGGTCTGTCTTGTAGGTCAAATTATACATGAAAAATTGTAAGCATTTGAAGTTCTAGCTAATGTTACCTTCCAAATAGAATTTATTTTTGTTTTCTTGCAGATGTTAAGAATAGGGGCATGCCATCTTAATCCAGACATGGATATAGATAGTTTGAAGATAGGCTTTAATCTTTTACGTGCATTTCTTGTTAACTTTTGTCCCAGAGTACAGATCTTCTAGAATCTTAACTGGAAGGCTGAAAGGCCCTGCACCTGGACAGAGTTTGACTCCAAGTTTAGTATTCTCAACTGTGAGACTGTTGGAAACTCAGTTCAGTTTTCCAACCTCTTAGCCAATAGCTTTGTAGCTTTTGGCTCTGAATGTTCATGAATTTGGCAAATGCCTCAAGAAGAAAAGAAATGCAGACTACTAGACTTGCCTAATGTTTTCCAGGATCTTTACTTCTTAAGTGTTTACTGCATTGGTAGCCCAGTTTTAGAGTCTTAGGTAAGACTGTTGAAATCTTAGCTCAGGATCCCAGCCACATACTACCATGCTTCAAGGACAAAAATTCCCAGAACTTCAGGCCTATTTGAATTTATTTCCCTAGTTTCTAGGTTCCTAGTACTTCAAATCTTGGCTATCTTGACAGTTCTCCAATGCCTTCAAACAGATATGTGTATGTGTATGTGTGTGCATGTGCACACACATGTCTGTATATGTGTTGTATTCTTTCCAGTTGTTAATTGTTCAGTTTGGTAAGGTTAGCCTCTAACAAGCTACACCACCCTAAACAGACAACCTAATATATTGATTTAAGAATCTGAGATTTCAGGAATGACCAGTTCAAACTATATTGTGAGCTTCATTTTAAATTTGTGGAATTCTATCTTTTATTTGTAGGACATAAGTTTATATTATTTTGGAAGCCTTGTGACTTTGCCTTCTTATGTTGAATTTATGCTCATATAACATTCTGCATATTTTTCATATGAGCACCTATTAAACAATACTTCTGCTAGCATAGTAAATTTATTTAGCTCAAACGTAAAATTTTACAGTTCTTGCAATGTAATTGAAGGAGTCCTTTGGGAGCAGTAGTTGGGTACTTGGTTACTAACCGAAAGGTCAGTGGTTCAAACCTACCAGCTGCTCCCTGGGAAAAAATGTGGCTCTCTGCTTCCATAAAAAATGTATAGCCTTGGAAAGCCAATGGGACAATTCTAGTCAGTCTTATAGGATGACTGTGAGTTGAAACCAACATGATGGTAAAGGGTTTGAGGGTTTTTTTGGTGGTTTTACAATGAAATTATAT
>NW_006922105.1:307955-309049 GCF_000298275.1 Orycteropus afer afer | reverse complement strand
TTGTGTATTCCTGGAAAACACAACCTTCTCTTGTTCTCTTTTCATCCTTCCTTCTGACTCAACATCTTCCTAGTTACTGATGAAATTATAATTGGATGGCAATATGGAGTGTTATACACATTCAAATTGGACTAAAAATACAATAAAGGCAATTTGATATTTTGTAAATAGTGTGATCCCTGGTTAAAGGTCAACAAGTGTTGCAGATCAACCATTTCAAATGGGCATGCTTCATTGATATGGTAAACTGGTAGATTACTTGAGAGGAAAGACTATAAAACCTTACATTTTTGTCAACTCCCTTAAACTGCTTAATACAGCTCTTAGCTCTTAGCATATGATAAGTATTCTTTGGATGTCTGTTGTAACCAAACCAAAAACCACTGCCTTCCAGTTGATTCCGACTCATAGCGACTCCCATTGGGTTTTCAAGGCAGTAAATCTTTACAGAAGTAGGTTGCCCAGTTTTCCTTCCACAGAGCGGCTGGTGGGTTTGAACCACCAACATTCAGGTTAGCAGTCAAATGCCTTAGGCACTATGCTAGTCTTTTGATGTGACATGAATAGATATTTCCACCTTCAAAATCAATAAATGACACTAATTATTTACTATTTAGAGTAGGAATAAAATCCCAGCAATGAGATCGCATCATGTGTGTTTCCAATGACATCAGGTAAAGCAGTTGAAATGAGTAAGTGGCCTCTCACTACCTAGTACTAGTCTCAGTGCCCTTTGCTATGACAACTGCAAGAAAATGTGGTTTGGATAAACCACTTACTGAATATAGTTTCAAAAACAGTTGGCATAAAAGAGTTTACATCTTTAGAAAACATTGTAGTAGTTGGTGGCAGTTGTTGTTATGTGCCGTGGAGTCGGCCCCGACTCATAGCGACCCCTCCTTGGGTTGCCAAGGCAGTATCACTATGGAAGTAGATTACCCAACCTTCCTTCTGAGGAGTGGCATATATAAAGAAATTAAAACTAGCTGACTCAACATGAACTCTGAAATTGCAGAGGCTTAGTACAGCAAAGGGAGCTCTGGTAGTGTAGTGCCTAAGGCACTTGACTGCTAACTAGAAGGCTGGTGGTTCAA
>NW_006922105.1:306401-307461 GCF_000298275.1 Orycteropus afer afer | reverse complement strand
AACTACTGAATTCATTGTGTCCATATTTCTCTGGCCAGAATCCAGTCATGCACCCAATCTTGCCCATATGCTATTGGCCAGACCCCATCACATGGCCTAACCAACTACAAAGGAGGCTCCTAAATGTAGAGGAGCAGCATGGGCACTTGGTGATTATTACAATCTCTGCTACATAATGTCATATTTATACTTTAATCTGGGTTTTTACATCTTCTATTATTGATTTAGGTATAGAAATAGAGAAGTCTGAAAATCATAGTAGTATAGTTGTTATTAGGCTTTTATTAAGCAAACATTTCTCCTTTAGTCATTTGCTACACGTTTACTGTGGAATTTTATGAAATAGATACACATAGAAAACAGCCAAAATATTCAGAACATAGAGTCTAACTGGGAAGATAGACAGGTCACAGAATGTTTGCTCAACTATCAGTTATTTTATCTATCTCCACAAACTGATGTTTCCTGAATTTGTTAACAAAAGTAACCAAAACCACAACACCATATCAAATGCTTTATTTTATTTTTAAAGCAGGAATTATATTCTTGTCTGCATCTGCAGATTGGATGAGCAGCTGCCACATAGTGTGAAAAACATGGATATAAAATGCTCTAACATTTTTGTTTTAATGTGGTCATTCTGCTGAAGCCCAAACCCCAGAGTTTTATTTTCCTCTGCAGCTGACTAACCTTGTGACCCTAGTGAAGCCAGCTCAACCACAAGATCTTTGGTGTTCCCGATTAGAGGAAATGTCTCTACAGTCTCTTCCAAATAGAGATTCTAGGATATGTTTTCCTTTTCCAGTTTCCTTCATTGCTTCTGTGACTTGTCTTCCATCCCTATTAAAATATCACCTTCCACTTTTGCATTTGGAACTCATCTCTGTGGCCCACATGAGTCTGACTTTTCCAACAAAGGCTCAGTTTCTGGGCCCTGGACCTTACTGGATGTCTTCTCACTCAACTTCAATATTTACCTGTCCCATGTGGAGCTCTGGTAGCATAGTGGCTAAAGGCAACTGACTGCTAACCAGGGGGCTGGCGGTTCAAATCCACCAGC
>NW_006922105.1:305050-306301 GCF_000298275.1 Orycteropus afer afer | reverse complement strand
AACAACTGACCATTTACACACATGATGATATAATCCAGAAACCAACCCAGCTATGGAAGTATCCAAAGTAAATAAGCCTACAAGATTGTAAATAGGGAACCAGAGACATCAATTGACAAATGAGGACAACTACAAACCAAAAAGAGGGAAAAAATTGTATGGTTACAGAACTTCTAAATGGAGGGAAGTCAAGAAAACTGCAAGATAGAATGGTCTGTTCTAAACTTGGAAAGAAAATTATAAATCACAGGGTAACCTCAAAGAAAAATGATAAACTTTCCCATTAAAATAAAAAAGAGGACTAGCACAAATATTTAGCAAATACTAAAACAATAGCAATGAAGGAAGTGATAACACGATTCATAAACAAAATGTGCTCAGTACAGAAAATTATATGGAACAAAGACATCAACACCACGAAAAAGCATGTAACAAAATGACAGCAACAAATTCATACTTGTTAATAATTACATATCTGGCAAGGGACTTAACTCTAAAATTTATGGAAAACTGCAACACCTCAACAACAAAAAGATTAAAAATCCAATTAAAACATGGGCAGAAGACATGAATTGACACCACCAAAGAGGATATTCAGGCGGCCAGCAAATATGTGAAGAAATGCTCACGATCATTATCTGTCAGAGAAATGGAAATCAAAATAACAATGAAATACCATCTCACCCCAGCACTAATGGCAAAGTTCAACAAGACAGAAAAGAACAAATGCTGGTGAGAATGTGAAGAAATTGGGACTCTCATACACTGCTGGTGGGACTGTGAAATGATACAACCACTGTGGAAAACAGTATGGTGATTCCTTAAAACCTGGATTAAAAATATTATTTGACTCGGCAATCCCATGACTAGGTATATATCTTAAAGAAGTGAGAGCCAGGACAAGAACAGATAAATGCACACCCATGTTCATTACAGCACTATTTACAATAGCAAAAAGATGGAAACAAACTACGTGTCCATCAACAGAAGAATAGATGACCAAACTATGGTACGTGCACATAATGGAATGCTATGCAGCACTAAAGAATAATGTAGAATCTGCAAAACATTGCATAATATGGAACTTGGAGGACATTATAGTGAAAGAAATAAGTCAGTCACAGAAGGACAAATACAGCATTAGTTCATTATTGTAAATGTCAAGGAAAGGTTTATATATGAAAGGAAACTTTGTTTATTGGTTACCAGATATGGGATGGGAAAGGGTGAAACACTACAAAAAAAAATGCA
>NW_006922105.1:300798-304864 GCF_000298275.1 Orycteropus afer afer | reverse complement strand
AAGGTTTTTTTTTTTTTGACTTTCATAACAAAAAAAAAAAACCTCACTGCCATCAAGTTGTTTGCAACTCATAGTGATCCTTGTTGGGTTTCCGAGGCTGTAAATCTTTATGGAAGTAGATTGCCCCATCTTCCTTCCACAGAGCAGCTGGTGTGTTTGAACTTTTGACCTTCCAGGTAGCAGTCAAGTGCCTTAACCACTATGCCACTTTCATATAGTATATAGAATTTTTGGAAGGTTCTATTGATTTTAGATTTTTATTTTTTTCTAATAGAATTCTTACAGCTCTGTGCTCCTCTCCAATAATCATTGGTGGTTGCATCACTCTTTTCCATTATTACAAGTGTCCTTTAAAAGTGCAATTTTTTAAAAAAAGTACAACTATAAATTTTTAGGTGCATCTGTTGTTCTTTCCTGGATCATTTGTGATTAGATTGTCAGAATTTTGTTTTTGAAACTTTTTGACAGTCTTGTACTGCTTTCTTCTCTAAATCTGGTCATTAGATTACTTTTATCTGAATTTATTGAAATCTCTGACTAATCTATGGTTCATATGTCTGACTAAGCTCATCACTCCTTGCCTTGGCTTTCAAAATTCTAAGATGACATGGGTCCTTTCTCCATAGTTTTCCCAAACTTCATAGAACCGAACAGACATTCTTGTTGATCAGAACTAAGTGTAAAATAGTAGTTCTGGTAGTTTCCTCTTAGAAGAGCTAAATCTGTCAATAAATCAAGTTAAGAATTTATCAGATTGCTGCTTGTAGCCAAAAGAGACTTTCCACAGATGTACAGCCTGTGAAATTACACACTGTCCTTACTAAATCTTGTCTCTCTGATAATTTTGTGATTTGTGATCACACAATTTCAGTCTATGAAACTAACATGAGGAAAAAATAACAAAATAGAAAATCAAATCAGGAAAAAAATATGAAATGAAAAACAACTCTACATACAAATGGGTAAATAAAAGAAAAACACAAATGCGCATTCTCATTCGTTAGATGTTGACTTCTTTCTAAATTAAAAATCTGTGATCACTTATTTATATAGAAAATTGAAAATAATTGATAAAAATGTATTTAAAGAGTCAAGAATGAAATTTCAAGAAGGAGTTCACTTTGACTTCTGCACAATGGTTGCCATATCTGGATAGAAAGAGGGAGAGGCCAGTAAATTCAGCCAGTCAGCTTATCTCAAAGGTATACCATAAACTGGTACCTACTGCATATTCCAGACCAGTGATGTCTACACCTACAGCTAGCCAATTCTCAGTAACAAAAGGATCAAATTGTAGTTAGAGTTCTGGTACTCAGAGGTTGGCAGCTATCTGCAAGTTACATTCAGATGGAACTTGGATGTTAATGGTGTTGGCAGTTAGCTTGGAATTTTCAAATGGATATTTCAGTTTTAGCTTGCTTTCCCAGGGCTAGATCTCCTTCTAAATTGACCACAAGCTGTGCTGCTTTTAACTCACCTCCAAAAGAATTGAACATGCCATCCTGAAGTTGGCCAGACCCTCCTTCCTCTCTGGCTCCCTGCAGACTGACTCTCATCACTCCCCAGCCAGATGAAGAACCAGGCTGAATTTCAATAACAAACAAAGATGGTTGAGTTGTTTTGATTAATCAGCATATTTTAACAGCTTATGTATGGCAGTGATACTAGCAGTTCCCCCAAACATCTGTGCTCCCCTTGACCATGCAGTTGTAACTGGTGAGGGACTGCATCATCAACAGTTCCACTTCTCAGAACCATCCTCTACTTTGCTTCTAAGTGGTGCCATTGACTTATTCTCATATAAGCAGTAGTGAGTGTCACTTTTAACCTGAGGTGTCTAGGAAGGAGATATGCATATTCTATCTGTCTTGGTTTCCTGGGGCTTCCATAACAAAATATCGCAAAGTGAGTAGTGGCTTTAAGGAACAGAAACTTATTTTCTCACAGTTCTGAAAGCTGGAAGTCCAAATTCAGGGCAGAAGAAAGGTGATACTCTATCTCTTTGTCAGTGATAAGAGGGGATCCTTCCTTGTTTCCTTCAATTTCTGGCAGCCTCAGAGGTCTCTTGGTGTTCCTTGGCTTGTAGACAGATCCTTACATGCTCTCTTCCCCCTGTATGTGAGTCTATTTTTGTGTCAATCATTCTGTTTCATAAGACATCATTCAGAAGGGATTAGGGTTAGGACCCACCCTTCTCCCATACTCAGGTATGACTACCTTAACTGATAACATCTGCAAAGGAAAATCATATTTTCCCAACAAGGCTATTATTGGTCACCAACACAGAGATTAAGACTTCAACATAACATTATTTTTTTTTTTGGGGGGGGGTACCTATCACTTAACTCACAACACTGTCCTTTCTCTTCTCCTATATGTTGGTTAAATGTCATTGCCCAAGGAGACCTTAGAAGCCCTTCTCAAAGGTGGCGAAGTCTCCTCAGCCTGTGTTTATATATAACAAGGAAAGAATGTACTCTCTCCCCACACACTACGTATGCATTCTTTAGACTTCTGCAGAGCAAGCAAAGACTTCTATTGTGATATATTGCTGACAGTTTTGTCTTAAAGATTTGTTAACAGCTAGATTTACCCTAAGCAATAGTGCCTTTAACTCAGCCACACATGTATACTCACACACACATGCACACACACATGCACACAAACACCCATAAGGACAAGCACTGCTGACAATGTACCTCCGAGGTCTCATAGACCAGCTACATCAATCAGGGTTCAATTAGAGAAACAGAACCACTTACATAAATACAAACAGAGTTAGAAGTTTGTAAGTGTATGCCCACGCATGCACATGTGCATGTATAAAGGGACTTGTTACTGAGATTGGACCTTATACAAATATGAGAGTTAAGTAATCTCTGTAAGGCTATCATATATGCATCAGATGCCAGAGCTTGAAGTCTACAGGGAAGGCTTTCAGAGGCAAGACAGCTAGAAAACAAGAGAAAACAAGGACCAGGTAGAACCCAGCAGCATAATCTGGAAACCATGAAGACAGACAGGCACTAGTGTCAGATTTCAGTGCTTCCAAATTTGATGATGTGGGTGTTCCAGGACAAGCTAGTGACCTTCATCTTAGAGCTAAACACACACCTGTTTAGGAATTGGAGAAATTAAAGGAGAATCTGGGAGAAGGTGAAGTAGTGTCAGGGCTGGCTGTAATCCCACATCAAGGAAGAGAGCCAATAGTTGAGCAACAATTATTCTGACCTACAGAAGCATCTGATAACCTTGCCCAAATCTTCTGAAAACATAAAAACAATATGGATGCTGTTTGACTTCCATCTTCCAAATGTATAACAATGTTTGTCATGGATCATCTTAAAAGGAAAATTTCAGAAACAATCAATTGAGAAAACAAACAAACAATTTAGCCTAGCCAACTTGGTCCATTACCAGCCACCACACCGATCACTGGATAAAATGGTCAGCCAGCTGTTGTTATTTACAAGGTTACTTACTGTTCATTCATTCAACAACAGATGTGCATTGAGTGCCATGTATTCCAGTATTTGCGAAAGTTCTGGAGATAGAAACATAAGTAAAATGAAGTCACAAACTAGAAGAACTCACCATGTAGTAGGATAAACAAAGCTAAAAACTGATGATTATAATGTTGTCATTACAATGGCATATAAACACAGAGAAGGAGCAGTGTAGATTATTGATGTTAAATAATTACACTAGACTACCTTGCCACACCTATAATTATGGATATCCTGGGAAACACCATACTTCCTACTATCCCAATACCTGCAACTTTTTGCAATCAGAAATATCCCTTACTGTCCTCCAAAGGTGTTAGATTGATAGTCATAAGTATAAAAAGAAACAATGTGCTATGGATTGAATTGTGTTCCCCCCAAATATGCGTCAACGTGGGTAGATCATGATTCTCAGTATTATGCAATTATCCTCCAATTTGTGATCTGATGTAATTATCTCGTGATGTAAACCCTAACCTCTAGGAGCTCTGGTGGTGGTGTAGTGCCTAAGGCATTTGACTGCTAACCAGAAAGCTGGCAGTTCAAACCCACCAGCCACT
>NW_006922105.1:298680-300488 GCF_000298275.1 Orycteropus afer afer | reverse complement strand
TTCAGACCCAGGGTCCCTGCACTGAGACCCTCCTAGACCCAGGGGAAGTTTGATGCCAAGCCATACGTACATCTCCAGGAATGCCAGGCCCACAGATGTTGAAAGGATAAAAGTACCTTCTCAGTGCCGACAGAAGGAGAAAGCCTTCCCCTAGAGCTGGCACTCTTAATTTGAACTTCTATCCTCCTGAACCATGAAAGAATAAATTTCTATTTGTTAAAGCCATCCACTTGTAGTATTTCTGTTATAGCAGCACTAGAGAACTAAGACAGAGTGAGAAGTGGGACTCATTTTAGCTTCAGGAGTCAGAGTTAAGGCCAGAGCAATCACTAGACGAAAATGATGTCTACTGCATTATTCTAATTTAACACAGTATACAGGTAAAGCAAACAAAGATTTGTCGACATTGTATAAAGTCATTTTTCATATACAATTCACTTTGCCTGTAATATAACTTGGTTATGTACCATGCATGTCACTGACAAGAAATGTGAATTAATTTTTCTTTCTAACACTGAGCGGTAAATTCTGTATGGGACCAAAATCAAGGCATGGAATACACAATGTCTTTTTCTCTAATTGTTTATGGCATTGCACCACCATTCCCTAATTAATCAATGCATATCAACAAAATTAAAAGGCAATTAGTATAGCTCTCACTTCTCAGGTGGGAAAACTGAGGGCAGAGACACATTTATCCAAGGTCAGAAAGGATTTATGATGATGCTAGAAATAGAAGCCATATGTCTTGAGTCTTTTTCAGTCTACACTGTTTGTCTTGATCACTTTGCAATAAATGAAATGGATAGCAGAGTTGCACTCAAATTTACTTGCTGTTTTCCCCTGGGTATGACTGGCTGTGGTTATTCCAACTGGTTTAAACAAATGAAAACAATGTTTTCTGAGGAGTACTGCACAGAAGAAAGAGATATAAATTTATTGGTCCAAGAGTCCCTGGGCAGTGCAAATGCTTAATGTTTTTGGCTGTTAACTGAAAGGTTGATGGTTCAAATGCACTCAGAGTTGCCACAAAAGAAAGTCTTGGTGATCTACTTCCGAAAAATCAGCCACTGAAAACACTGTGAACACAGTTGGGGTTACCATGAGATGGAATTAACTTAACAGCAACTTGGTATGGTATAGAGTGACTTAAGCTTAAACTGATCCAAGCCACTAGAATCCTGTAACTTTAATTTGCTGCAGTGTTTAAGGGATTTTGATTGTGACAATAGAAATATTTTTAAATAAAACATAAAAGAAATATCGGTTCTTCAAAAAGTTAAACATAGAATTATCATATGACCCAGAAATTCCATTCCTAGGATATACCCATAAGCATTACAGACAGGAACTCAAACAGATACTTGTATGCCAACATTAATAGTAGCATTATTCACAATAGCCAAAAGGTGGAAACAACCCAAGTGTTCATCAAAAGATGAATGAATAAATAAAATGTACTATATCCATAAAATAGGAGTTCTGGTGGTGTAGTGCCTAAAGCTTTTGACTGCTAGCCAGAAGGTTGGTGGTTCAAACCAACCAGCCACCGCACAGAAGCAAGACTGGGCAATCTACTTCCATAAAGATTTACTGCCTCAGAAACCTAAAGGGGGTCTCTATGAGTCAGAATCAACTCAATGGCAGTGAGTTTAGCTTTTTTTTTTTTTTGGTTTATCCATAAAAAGGAATATTACTTAATAAGAAAGAGAATTGAAGTTCTGATACATGCTATGACATGGATGAATCCTGAAAACATGATGCTGCGTGAAATAAACCAGATACAAAAAGGATAAGTATCGTATTAT
>NW_006922105.1:272626-277386 GCF_000298275.1 Orycteropus afer afer | reverse complement strand
TATCTATCATGAACTCCAAAATTGCATGTAAATAATAATAACAATAACTAGAAATATTGTGTCATATACCATCTTCAAACTTTCTACCATACTAAGACTTTTGTGTTGTCTCTCCTAATACTTATCATAACCCTCTGAGGTTGTTCCTATTTTAGAGATGAGAAAATAGAGCCATAGAGAGGTTAAAACCAAGTAAATAACAAGGCCAGGATTTGAACCCAGGAAGTTTGATTGTAGAACTTGTCATCTTAAAGATGTTCTGAACTGAGACAAAATCAGCAGAGAAGCAAACAGGAGAGTAGTATTGAATATAAGAGTTTTACTACTGTATTCAGAGGTGAGGGTCTCAGAGTGTGATGGCAGAACCTCTAGGACCACCAAGCTGTTATAGCAGCTGATGTCTACAGCCAACACATCTGTCTGATCCATTCCCAGCCACATGTGCCACAATTCAGTTGTGGTGGCTTGAATTATCATGCAGTCATTAATATGTCTACAGTGTTTAACCCAAAAGTACACAAACAAGAGTGATAGCCATGCACAGGGAGTTTGGAGAGGAACTGTACAATACATACATTAGAACAGGTGATATGAGGAAATCAATGGTGATCCCAACCCAAGTTTAGGCTAGGAAATACTCCTTCAGTATAAGAAAGATTTGGGTTTTCTTTAGTGTAAACTAGGGCCCACAGAAAGTCTACCTGGCTCCATTTAAAATTGGGTTAATCTCCCAAGGCAGGCTTAATCTCTAGCCTTCATATGATGGCCATGGGGGAGGGGACAGTTGTACAGAAAAAAACTAACCCCAATGTTCTCCTAAGAAAGATAAATCTGTCTGGTGTAGCTACTAAATTCATCCCTGATAGAGACTTCATCACTTGGAGTTCCTGAGATCCAGATGGCCCAACTCACCCCCAGGTAGGCACACTACACCACTCCCGATCAATGAAAACCATGGCTGTGAGGAAACTCACAGTGAATGACAAAGATATAACTTATACAGAGGAAAAGGAAAAGAATAGTGAGCTAAATCCTTTAAAAGGAAAACAGATCCTTCTCTTGGACATAATTAGGATGAAAGAATAGAGATGAGGATGGGGATGATAGTGATGCCTGTTGCTCCCCATTCATTGAATGTTGAGCATGTGCTAAACACATAGCTGACATTGAAGCCATACAGTGAGGCATTATTATCCGCAGGCCACGGATGAGAAAACTAAGGCTTAGCGAAGCAAAGCAATGCACTCAAAGTCACTTCGTCATTCTTTTAGTGGCAGGATTCAAACCTTGGCTTTAATTTTACTTCAAAACTTGTAATCTTTACTGTTAAGCTATTCTATCTATAGTAGATGATAGGGAGCTAATTCCATGTATAGGATTATTGTAATCAGAATCTGCCCACAATGCTATCTTTCCTGTTAAAATAATACAATGATTCAAGAATGCATTAAGGCATTATCACAGATGCCTTCAGGTGTAAGGAAAAACTTTCATTTACAGGATTCTTGGTAGGACTGTCCACTTCCAGTGGTCTTTGCCCAGTGTAAGAGGTTCCAAAAAGGCCTGGTTATGCTGTGTATTTAAAACCTTCTGGCCCAGAGGGATTCAGAAAACATTTACCCAAACCTGCAGAAAATCCTTTAGTTTAGCTTTCTTCAAGAATTAATCCAGCTCTTACTGGATTAGAGTTTACTCTTACTAGTTTGGAGCAAAGACTGAAGACAAAAATCACAGCATCTGAGAAACTTAAATATTTATTAGGACTTCTCATTTGTCAAAATGGGAAGACCATTTTAAATAAATCAGTCTTGAATTTTTGTTACCCTAGAAAATAAGCAGCAAATCAAAGATTAGTTCTCTCTTTAAAATTCCTTGCAGGCTACAAAAACTAGTCTTTTTATCAACTGTGAAGTGGCAGCCTTAGGAATTTTGGAAAGTGAAGTCCTGGGAGCTCTGTAAGTGCTACTGTTTGCTGCAGGCTTTTATAAAATTCCCATGTACTACTTCAGACAAAGACCTACACATATTACTCCCTTCACATTTTATTTTTACTTCATTTACTTCTGTCTTCTTATTTTTGATAATAACTAAAACCTAGACTATAACTCAAGGATCTAATCACTCTTAAAATTATGCATATGCTCCAAAATACCTTGTTTGCCTATGGATTTGTAGATTGTAAATTTCAGACAGTATACTATTTCTAAACATAGGCAACGTATGGATAACCAAGGTTAGCACCACACCAGATCTGCATTTTCCTCTTGCAAACAAGAGGTATGATAGAAATATGGTGACAGAATGGAGAAACACCACCTACATCCTCATTCAAGGAGGAATTTGTTGACTGTGATTAGCAGATAGTGTCTGGCTGTCAGCTTCTTCAGAGTTGGCCTCAACTGCAGAGAACTGTGGGCCACATCTTCTCTGGACCAGCCTGCATCTCATGATGGATGAGGCAGAAGTTATGAATTGTGTCCTCGAAAAAGATATGTTGAAGCCCTAACCCCAAGTGCCTATGAACATAACCTTGTTTGGAAATAGCGTCTTTGAAGGTTATCACTTTAGTTAATAGGAAGCCATACTGAAGTAGTATAGGTCTTAAACCAATCTGATTAGTATCCTTATGAAAGAGGACAAGAGATACAGAGACAAAGGAAGGATGGTCATGGGTAGATGTATCTACACATCAAGGAATGTCTGGGACCACCAGAAGCTGGGAGAGACAAGAAAGGATCTTTCCCTGGAGCCTTCAGAGAGAATGTGGCCTTGTTGACATCCTGACTTTGGACTTCAAGCCTACATAACTGAGACAGTAAATTTCTGTTATAAGCAATTTAGTTTGTGGTACTTTTGAATGGAAACCCTAAGAGACTAACACAGCAGGGACTCAGCCGTTTCCACTCAACCTAGAAGAACTCTGATAGGTAACATTCTCTCTAGAATTTGGATGTCCTATATCTTTTAACTCTTTCCCCTGCTAAACATTGTTTCCCAGTTACTTTCATAGTTTCAATCCTTAATAAATAATTACATTTGGTCCAAATTCCATCTCATTATCTATGACAAATGACTAACATTTCTTGAGCCCTTACTATGTGTCAGGAATCCTTTAAGATTTATATTCCCCTCAGCTAACATTAAAAATTAAAAATAAACCATTATCACCTCACTTTGCAAATGAGGAAATAAGACACAGACGTGGAAGTTACAGATTTAGGATATGAGTCCAGGCTGTCAACTCTAAGCCTATGTGTTTAACCACTTATTTTATTACTCCATTCAAGGCATATTTGGTTTGCGGGTGTCTTGCTTGCCATAACAAAATGCTACACACATACAACACAGTAGAGCTGCCTAATAGGGTGGAGTTTCCAAGGCTGTATATCTTTACACAGGCAGGCTGCCCCATCTTTCTCCCAGAGTGGCAAGTAGGTTTAAACCACTAATCTTTTTGTTGGAAGCTAAATGCTTTAACCGCTGCATCATCAGCACTCCTTTATTTAGAAACTTGACAGGACTAAAGGAGAACCTAGCAGATATTCCAGTGAAATAGAAGTAAGAAAAGAAAGCTTCCTGAAAATAGAATTCTGCAGTTATGCTATGCAAGTTCAATAATCACCTCCTCATATACAGTTTGTAGTCTCTAAGATTTTCTCACACTGGCTGTTAGGGGCAGAAGTTGACACATTATTGAGAATCAGAGAAAGCTCAGATCTTGCTGAAATACTGGAGCAAGGTTAATTAGAAGCCTGCAGTCTAGAGTCATGTAAACCAATCCAAAACTCAATGAACAACCACAACAGAAGCAAAAATACCATCTGGGAAAAGGAGGACAGAGAGCCTGTGAGGGAAACCTACAAACAGAAACTGAAAATTAGAATAGAATCAGAAGAACCATGTCAAAGTCAGAGCACAGAAGAGAGAGTAAGGTCATGGCTCCACGTAAGAATCATTAAGGTCTAGATTGTTTATTTGACCCTAGGCTAACCAACCCTGCTGCAGCATTTCAGCAAGATCTGAGGTCAGTCTTTAAATCAAAATTCGGCCTCACTTCTAATCCTGGTGGAACAGGGTGTTGGTATGTTTCGAGTGATGCTGACGCGTAATGAGTGCTGTGATCCATTGATCTGGAGCCACAAAATGTCAAGAAATTACAGGGATTCATGCTTAAGCTAAAAGAAAGTAGACAGGAGAGGCAAATGCCAAGTTGTGTGTAATCACAGTGAAGTCTCAGCTTCACTTGGGTTCTGTGAATCATCCATTCAACTTGCTTCACAACACAGAGTATAATCAAGAGAACAAGGGCACGTGTGCAAGTGCTTTCCTTATCATTGTCCAAGAGCAGCTGAGAGAGCAGACCATCTGCCACCTCAGATCCTTTTGTTGGTAATGAGAGTGGTCATCGTTGAACATGGTATACAAGTATTGCATAACACCATAGAAAGATCAGAGATGTTAACCCAGCATAAAATTACCACATAATAACAATAATAAAGCATAAGTTACTATATAGTAGTAAGGAGTCTCTGAGTGGTACAATGGGTTAAGCACTTGACCATGTAATAACCCAAAGGTTGTGACCTCACCCAGAGGCACCTCAGACAAAAGGCCTAGCAATCTGCTCCTGAAGGGTCACAGCCTTGAAAACCCTATGGAGCAATTCTACTCTTCACACATGGGGTCACCATGAGTGGAAGTGAACTTGATAGCAACTGCTTTGGCTATTATAATTACAAGCAAATTTGGTCACAAGCTAT
>NW_006922105.1:269613-271516 GCF_000298275.1 Orycteropus afer afer | reverse complement strand
CTATTGTTTGACTGAATATTCAGCTACAGGAGTGAGTTCAGTTCCAGGTCCAAAGGGTGACCAAGGGCCATGGTCTAGGGGGTTCCACCAGCATCTATCCAACCAGTAAGCTTGGTCTTTTTATGATTTTGACTTTTGCTCCACATTTTCTCCAATCTATCCAGGACCTTCTAATGTGATCCCTTTCAGAGCAGTCGTTAGATTATGCAGCCAGGTATAATCGAGTTCTTCTGGTCTCAACATGGGGCTGAGGAAGTGTGTTCCATTAGTCCTTTGGACTAATTCTTTCCACGTGCATTTGCTTTTCTTCACTCGTCATTGCTCTAGACAGGGAAAGCAAATAGTTCTACTTAAATAGTCACTCACAAGCTTTTAAGACCCCAGTCACTACTCACTGAACATTGTCTTTGTGGACTGACTATATTGTGCAGATTGACCTTGATATCCCTAAGATTATGATCCTGAGCGACTCACTCCTGTAGGGTTTTTGGTTATGGCTGAGAAGTTTCCATAACTTTGCCTTCAGTATGTTCTACTATATTCATGAACATATTTGCAGCATATGTAAATACATATGTGGAAATATGCTCTGTGAAGCCTACACATATTCATAGGTATAGTCTCATTCTCCTTTCTACACCTTTTCAGCTTGTGTCTCTACCTACGTATCTACTCATAGATTATTGACTATTATTATTGTTATTGCAGGATTGTGTATGAATTGGTAGTTACCTCTGTTACCTTTAACTCTTGTACTCCTCTCAGTGTTTTCCTTTCTTTGATCATTTTGTGCTAATCTCCCCCTTATTGTATATTGCCTTCCCCTTGACCCAAGTTAATACATGTCTACCCTTTAGTTAGTAGGAGCTCTGGTAGCATAGTGCCTAAGGCATTTGACAGGTAACCAGAAGGCTGGCAGTTCAAACCCACCAGCTACTCCTTGGGAGGAAGGTTGGGCAATCTACTTCCATAGTGATACTGCCTCAGAAACCCAAGGAGGGGTCGCTATGAGTCGGAACCAGTTTGATGGCAGTGAGTTTGGTTTGGTTTTGGTTTTCTTTAGTTAGTGGTTTACCCTCCCTTCCCCTTGCACACCTGGTAACCATCAAAGAGTATTTCTTTCTGTGTAAAAACATTTACTTGCCTTTTTACAATAGTGGTCTCATACAATATCTGTCCTTTTGTGATTGGCTAATTTCACTCAGCATAATGTCCTCTAGGTTCATTCATGTCATTAGATGTTGCACAGATCATTGTTCTCTAAAGTTGCATAGTGTTTCATAGTGTGTATGTATCATCATTTGTTTATCCATTATCTATCGGTGGGCATTTAAGTTGTTTCCACCTTTTTGCTATTGTGATTAATGTTGTGGTGAACAAGGGTATGTATGTATCTGTTGGTGTCAAGGCTCTTTTTTCTGCAGGATTTATATCTAGCAGTAGAATTGCTGAATCATATGGTATTTCTATTTTCAACTTTGTAAGGAAGAATTGTACAGTTTTCCACACTTGTGCCATTTTACAGTCTGATCAGCAGTGTATAAGGGTTCCAGTATCTCCACACTCTCACCAGGATTTCTTTTCTTTTCTTTCTTTGTTTTTGCACTTTGCTATTAGTGCTGTGGTGACACGATATCTCATTGCTGTTTGATTTGCATCTGGCTCATGGCTAATGATCTGGAGCATTTCTTCATGTATTAGCTGGCTGCCTAAATGTATTCTTTGATGAAGTGTCTGTTCATGTCCTCTGCCCATTTTTTTTTAATGGAGTTATTTGTCTTTTTGCTGTTAAGATGTTGAAGTTTTCTATAAATTCTAGAGATTAGCACCATGTCCTATACGTCATTGTCAAAAACATTTTCCCAGTCTGTGGGTTCTCTTTTTACTCTCAATGGTGACATTT
>NW_006922105.1:267846-268353 GCF_000298275.1 Orycteropus afer afer | reverse complement strand
CTTCCTTCCGAGGAGTGGCTGGTGGATTTGAACCGTCAGCCTTCTGATTAGCAGTCAAGTGCCTTAGGCACTACACTACCAGAGCTCCCAATATTGCATAGCAGTGGTGATAAAGTGCATTCTTGTCTGGTTGGTACCCATTTGTAAAGGGAACTCTTTAAGTCTTTATCCATTGGTAATAATGTTAGCTGTTGGTTTTGTATACATTCCTTTAATTATGTTGAAGAATTTCCCTATTTCTATTTTGCTCAATTTTTTTTTTTTTAATCAGGAATGGGTGTTAGATTTTGTCCAATGCCTTTTCTCTGTTGATTGGTATGATCATGTGATTCTTTTCTTTTGTTTTATTTATGTGGTGATTTATGTTGATTGCTTTCCTAATGTTGATCTATGTTTACACACTTTGTATGAATCCCACTTGGTCATGATTTATTAATTTTTTAAATCTATTTTTGGATTCTATTGGTGAGGATTTTGTTAATAATTTTTCTATGTAAATGAGGGATA
>NW_006922105.1:265899-266726 GCF_000298275.1 Orycteropus afer afer | reverse complement strand
AAAATGTTCCATGTGTATTGTAAAGAATGCTTACTGTGTTATTGTTGGGTAGAGTGTTCTGCATGTGTCTATAAGGTCAAGCTGACTGATTCTGTGTCTTTGTTGTGTTTCTTTTTTTTTTGCTGTTCTATCCTTCATTGAAAGTGGTATACTAAAATCTCCTACTATTATTGTATAGTTATCTATTTCTCATTTCAATTCTGTTAAAGTTTGATTTAAGTATTTGGGGCTCTTTCATTATGGTTATGTCCTCTTGTTTGAGTGATCATTTAAACATTATATAATGTCCTTCCTTGTTGCTCATGGTGGTTTTGCCTTAACATCTGTTTCATCAGAAATTAATATTTCCATTCCTGCTCTTTTTTGATTGTCATTTGCTTGACATATTTTTTCCATCCATTGATTTTTAGTGTATTTTTGTCTTTGTGTTTAAGATGTGTCTTTTGTAGACAGCATGTTGATGGATCATGTTTTCTCATCCATTCTGCAAATCTCTGTCTCTTGACTGGTGCTTTTAGCTCATTTACATTCAGTGTAATTATCACTAATATGAATTTACTGCTATTATTTTGTTTTATTTTTTATGGTGCTGCTGATTTCTTTATTCCATATAATTTTCTGTGTCAAGCTTATTTTGATTATGGATTTTCTTATCATACCATTTGTTGCTATTATGTTAGTGTTTGTGAAATATTTATGACTTTCCACTGTTCTATTCTGATACAAAGTTTTATTAATATTCTTTGTAATTTATTAGTTTCTTTCAAAGTTAAAAACAGTCTGTTCTATATTGAAATCATCTTGACTTCCTCTCCTTTTGGAAGTTC
>NW_006922105.1:253773-262750 GCF_000298275.1 Orycteropus afer afer | reverse complement strand
TGTACATAGAGAAATAGGGGAGTGAATCTACAGATGACGCCAGCAACAAAGTAAATGGAATAAAAGTTTTACTTACAAAACTCCCAAATGGAGAGGAAGAAGGAAAATGTCCTTACAGAACAGACTGTTCCAAATTTAGCGAAGTAAGAATATATGCAATATCCCTTTGTTCTGTTCAAACAACAGCCTCCTGGTCTATGTACAAGTTCCTCATGAGTATAATTAAGTGTTCTGGTATTACCATTCTTCTCAATGTTATCATAATTTGTTATGATCCACACAATCAAATGCTTTTGCATAATCAATAAAACACAAGTAAACATCTTTCTGGTATTCTTTACTTATAGCCAAGATCCATCTGACATCAGCAATGATATCCTTTGTTCCATATCCTCTTCTGAATCCAGCTTGAATTTCTGGAAGTTCTCTATCAATATACTGCTGCAACCATTTTTGAATTATCATCAGTAAGATTTCACTTGTATGTGATATTAACGATATTGTTTGATAATTTCCACATTTTGTGGGATCACCTTTGTTTGGAATGGTTACAAATATGGATCTCTTCCAGTTAGTTGGCCAGGTAGCTGTCTTCCAAATCTCGTGGCATAATCAAATGAGTGTCTCCAGCATGGAATCCGTTTGTTGAAACATCTTAATGGGTATTCTGTCAATTCCTGAAGCCTTGTTTTTAATCAATTCCTTCAGAGCAGCTTTGACTTCTTCCTTCAGTACTATTAGCTCTTAATCATATGCTACCTCCTGAAATGGATGAACATTGATCAATTCTTTTTGGTATAGAGACTCTGTATTCCTTCCATCTTTTTTTTTTTTTTTGATGTTTCCTGCATCATTCAATATATTACCTATGTTGTTGTTGTTAGGTGCCATTGAGTTGTCTCCAACTCATAGTGACCCTATGCATGGCAAAACAAAACACTGCCCTGTCTTGTGCCAGCCTCACAATCATTGCTATACCTGAGCCCATTGCTGCAGCCACCGGGTCAATCCATCTCATTGAGGGCCTTTCCCTTCTTTGTTGACCCTTTACTTTACTAAGCATGACATCCTTCTCTAGAGAATGGATCCTTCTGACAACATGACCAAAATAGGTGAAATGAAGTCTGACCATTCTTGCTTCCAACTGGCATTCTGGCTGCATTTCTTCCAGAAAAGATTTGTTAGTCCTTTTAGCAGACCATGGTACTCTTAGCATTCTTAACCAACACCACAACTCAAAAGCATGAACTCTTCTTTGGTCTTCCTTATTCACTGTCCAGCTCTAATATGCATAAGAGGTGATTGAAAATACCATGGCTTTGGTTATACGTATCTTAGTCTTCAAGGAGACATCTTTGCCCTTCAGCACTTGAAAGAGGCCTCTTGCAGAAGATTTACCCAATGCAATACGCTGTCTGATGTCTTCCATGCTGTTTCCATTGGTGCTGATTGTAGAACAAAGTAACATGAAGTCCTTGACAACCTCAATCTTTTCTCCATTTATCGTGAAGCTGTTTATTGGACCAGTTGTAAGGATTATTGTTTTGTTTATATTGAGGTGTAAACCATACTGCAGACTGTAGCCTTCAGTCTTCATCAGTAAGTACATCAAGTCATTCTCACTTTCAAAGTTGTGTCATCTGAGTATTGCAGGTTGTTAATGAGTCTTCTTCCAGTCTTGATGCCACATTCTTCTTCATAAAGTCCAGCTTCTTGGATTATTTGCTCAGGATACAGATTGAGTAAGTATGGTGAAAGGATACAACCCTGACACACTCCTTTCCTATTTTTAAACCGTGCAACATCCCCTTGTTCTGTTAGAACAACAGCCCCCTGGTCTATATTCAGGGTCCTCATGAGCACAATTAAGTGTTCTGGAATCCCCATTCTTCTCAATGCTGTCCACAGTTTGTTATGATCCACACAAACAAATGCTTTTGCACAGTCAATAAAACACAAGTAAACATCTTCCTGGTATTCTTTGCCTTCAGCCAAGATTCATCTGACATCAGCAATGATATCCCTTGTTCCATGTCCTCTTCTGAATCCAGCTTTCATTTCTGGAAGTTCTTTGTCAATATACTGCTGCAACTGTTTTTGAGTTATCTTCAGCAAAATTTTACTTGTGTGTGATATTAATGATTTTGTTTGATAATTTCCACATTCTGTAGGATCACCTTTCTTTGGAATAGGTACAAATATGGATCTCTTCCAGTCAGTTGGCCAGATAGCTGTCTTCCAAATCCCTTGACACAGCCAAGTGAGTGCCTCCAGTGAGGCATCCATTTGTTGAAACCTCTCTGTGGGTATTCCATCAATTCCTAGAGCCTTGTTGTTCATCAACTCCTTCAGTGCAGCTTTGACTATTTTCTTCAGTACCATTGGTTCTTGATCATATCCCACCTCCTGAAATGGATGAGCATCAACCAATTCTTTTTGGTACAGTGACTCTGTGCATTCTTTCCATCTTCTTTTGATGTTTCCTGCATCATTCAATATCTTGCCCATAGAATCTTTCAATATTGCAACTTGAGGCTTAAATTTTTCCCTCAGTTCCTTTGGCTTGCAAATGCTGACTGTGTCTTCCCTTTTGGTTTTCTAGCTCCAGGTCTTCACACATTTCATTATAATAATTGGCTTTGTCTTCTTGAGCTGTTCTTTGAAATCTGTTCAGCTCTTTTATCTTGTCATTTCTTTCATTTGCTTTAGGTATTCTCCATTTAAGAGCAAGTTTCAGAATGTCTCCTGACAACTATTTTGGTCTTTACTTCCTTTCCTGTCTTTTTAATGACTTCTTACTTTCTTCATGGATGATGTTTTTGATGTCATCCCACAATTCCTCTGGTTTTTGGCCATTGGTGTTCAATGCATCAAATCTATTCTTTAGATGGTCTCTAAATTCAAAAAGCAGATAATCAAGGTCATATTTTGGCTCTTGTAGATTTGTTTTAATTGTCTTCAGGTTCAACTTGAACTTACATATGAGCAGTTGATTTTCTGTTCCACAATCAGCTCCTAGCCTTTTTGGGCTGAAGATATTGAGCTTCTCTATCAAAACTCTTGCCACAGATGTAGTCAGTATGATTCCTGTGTACTCCATCCGGTGAAGTCCATGTGGATAGCCACCATTTGTGTTGTTGAAAAAAGATATTTACAATGAATTAATCATTAGTCTTGCAAAATTCTGTCATGTGATCTCCAGCGTTATTTCTTTCACCAAGGCCACATTTTCCAATGACCAGTGATTCTTCTTTGTTTCCAACTTTTGCATTCCAATCACCAGTGATAATTAACACATCTTGATTGCATGTTCAGTTGATTTCAGACCACAGGAGTTGGTGGCAATCTTCCATTTCCTCACCTTTGGCTTGAATGGTTGGTGTGTAAATTTGAATAATGTATTATTAATTGTTTTTCCTTGTAGGCATATGGATATTATCCTATCATTGACAGCATTGTGGACCTCTAGTGGTGTAGTGCCTAAAGCACTTGACTGATAACCAGAAGGCTGGTGGTTCAAACCCACCATCCACTCCTCAGCAGGAAGATTGGGTGCTCTACTTCCATAGTGATAATGCCTCAGAAACCCAATAAATGATGAAGATTGGGCAATCTACTTCCATAATCATCCTGCCTTGGAGACCCAAGGATGGGTCACTATGAGTTGGATCTGACTCCATGGCAGTGAATTAGACAGCATTGTTCTTCAGGATAGATCTTGATACATTCCTTGTGATGATGAATGCCATGCCATTCCTCTTCAATTTGTCATTCCTGGCATAGTAGATCATATGATTGTCTGATTCAAAATGGCCAAAACCAGTTTTTGTTTCTGATAAACATCAAAGTTGAAGAACACAGTCTACAGCTGCTACAACCATTCTTTGCCTAAAAGAAACTCAAAGTCACTGGCCCCAACATGGAGTAGTGAACCAAGTGAACCAACCCCATCAGTCACTTATTTTCAGATTTCTTGCTATTTAAAAAGAAAAGAAAAATCTATAATGTTATAAGCATTCCCAGCTGATACACAACCAAAGCCAAAAAAAAAAAAAAAGAAGAATCACAACCAATTAAAGTATTCTCAATGCCAAAGAATCAAAATGTTCCAGTTGCTCAGAAGAAATTCAAGATAGGTTATGATTCCAAAGAAAAATGATCCCCACAAACCCTTGTAAAGGAAATCCTGCTTGCTGGAATGAGCATGTTGTTGTTGTTGTTAAGTGCCGTCGAGTTGTTTCCGACTCATAGCGACCCCATGCACAGCAGAACGAAACACTGCCCGATCCCGTGCCAGCCCCACAATCCCTGCTATACTTGATCCCATCATCGCAGCCACCGTATCAATCCATCTCGTTGAAGGCCTCCCCCTCTTTCGTCGACCCTCCACCCTACGGAATGAGCATAGTATGCCTATAAGAGGTTAAAAAAAAAAAATGTTATGCTTTTTTAACCCTACGGAATGAGCATAGTATGCCTATAAGAGGTTAAAAAAAAAAATGCTTTGCTTTTTTAACCTCTTATGAGCATAGTATGCCTATAAGAGGTTAAAAAAAAAAAGAATGTTTCATACAATCTCTTTATGGTATTGCAGTACAAGATAGCAAAGTCCAGTCCAGTAAAAGTGATTCCAGGAAACAAGGAATAGATCTCAAGGATTAAATTTAAGCAACCTGGATGATTAGGTGATGCATGATGTGAATTGGTAACAATCAAGAAGCAAATCAAATAATTGGTTGAGTTACTAGTATGGGCTTCTCATAATTTGATTTGATAATAAATCTTTTCTGATCTCCTATGCAAACATGAACTTCTAATTTATCCATAATTGCCAATATTTACCAAATAGCACATAACAACTTGAGCTTCCTCAACTTTATCATTGAGGTATAAAGTAATTTCAAACACGACTTGTTCCAGTTATATTTTATTATTGCTTTTCATCCCTAGTTACTCTCTCAGTCTTCACTCTTACTCATCCCAACATTTTCCACAAAGCATTGCTGCCTTTTAAGAAGAGACACAGTAGCCCTAGAAAATGTTGGTCAGAAGTGCTTTGGGAAAAGTCAATGGAGAGAGGTCATGAATGGAGAAATGTTAGGCCCTGCAACAAAGGTGAATGTAAGGGAAAATTGCCCTGCAAAACTTCCAAGGCTCAAACATAGTCATTACATCTCACTGCTTAGCAAAAAACATTGTGGTGCAAACAGTTAATATGCTCAGCTACTAACTAGAAGTTTGGAAGAAAGGCATGACAATCTAATTTTGAAGAAACAGCCACTGAAAAAGTCTATGGAGCACTATTCTGTTCTATTCAGAATTGACTTAACGGCAACTGGTATAGTAATATGAATTATTACTTGATACTGACATGACCTGGGGTATAATTCACAATGAACCTACAGTTCTATGAGCCTCAGATTAGGCCAGTATTTTAATCTGCAGAAGCTGAAGAGCATCAAACACTGGGTGTATTTCCTTGAACTTCACAAACAGAGCCACGTTAATTTTCTCCTTCACCTAAGATTTTCTCTGCATTAGTACCCACACTTTGCTCCTTGAGTCCTGTCTCAGAGGAAGAATCACTTTGTCTTTTGTAAAATGTTCATTGCACTTGTTAGCTTGATGCCTTTCATCCTTCTGTCCTCTGAGACTTTGCTCCATCAATCGTCCCTGCTCCTTCATCTTCAAATTTCACTCTCCTCTTGTTTCTTCCCTTCTGATTACAAACATATTTATGTATTCCCTATCCTAAAACAAATCTCTCCCTTGATCCTGCCTCTGCATTAGGCTACTGTCTAATCTCTCCCCTTTAATAGAGAACTTCTAAAAATAATAGTCTCATCTCAAAGACTTTACTTTATAACCTTGTTGCCACTTCAGTTTATTTTCTAATGCTTTGAAAGTGGGGTCCTCACCTAACACTTCTCTACATCTTATTTGTTTAGAATGACTTCAATAAACTAATTATCCAAGTTAATTGCTTTTTATATTCTTCTTTCTCTCTGTGCCATCTGACACTGCTGATGACTCTTGCTTTTGAAATTTTCTTCAACCTTGGTGCCCATGATGACACTCTGCTTTCCGGTACTATTATCATTTCTACTTTCCTGACTAATTTCATATTTTTCTCTCAAGGAAATGTGTCTCTCCTTCATCCTGTCTTGTACACAGTCACACAAACATACACAAAACATTCACACATACAGATATACCATGAAAATTGCCTGTAGAAGAACGATACGGTATCTACTCTTCTACTCAGCTGGAAATGAGTAGAACTACCATATAGCAAGCTAAGTTAGTGGAGTAAGTGGGAGTGGGCAGAACGTTGAGATACAGCTCCCTACAAACACCCCAATTCTGTTCCTGGACCTCTTCTCAACTCACGTTGGTGATTACATTAATCATAATTCTATAAGGGACATCTGAATCTACACATATTTAGTCCTGATTTCGCTAATTAAGATTCAGAGCAGACTATCTAATTGCCTCTTATATTTGACTATCCTGACAACACTACAAATGCTTCATACCCAAAGTGAAGACTATTATCTTTGCTCACAACAGCCAGAACCTAAAACAATGTCTTGTTAAATACTAGAACAAATTACTTCAGTTTTTACATATTTTAGGGTATAAATGATTATATACTATTTTTTACAAAACTAATATTGTAAACCATATTAGTGTATAAAAGATAGATCCACTAGCTTGTCACCCTTCACGCCATGAGGAAGTTTTGTCATTGAGTTACATTGAGTGACAAGGCTTACAGCATTTCTGGTTCCTTCTATTATTTCTCAGATACATAGTTTTCAGACCCCATGGTTATTACTTTCTGGTCAAAATCTGTCTTGTTTTTTTAAAAAAATATGACTTCCAGAATGGTCAGAATGAATTCAAGACTGTCGTGTAACTTTTAAGTTTTGTACACACAGCTAAACCTAACAACCTCTGTTTAACCTGCTATACAGGAGCTCTGGTTGCATAGTGCCTAAGGCATTTGACTGCTAACCAGAAGGCTGGTGGTTCAAACCTGCTAGCCACTCCTCAAAAGGAAGGTTGGGCAATCTATTTCCATAGTGATATCACCTCAGATATAGGGGTCGCTATGAGTTGGATCCAACTCGATAGCAGTGATTTTTTTTTTTTTTTAACCTGCTACATGACTGCTTACATCAATATCAAGTAGTACCTAGAGTAGCATGGATCCTCTCACTATATGTATGTTAGGTGTGGGTTGCAGTTGATGTGTGTGTGTGTGTGTGTGTGTGTGTAAGTATTTGAATGAAAGAGAAAAAAGTGATGGAAGAAAGAGATAGAATATACTTCTTATATGTTGCTTATCCCAAAGTGTCCTTTCATTTTTATATATAGTGTTTGAAATTGTTTCCATTGTTTCATGAAAACAGATTTAGAAGTAGAAATAGGTCTGTCATTTAGCTGCGTGGATATTCAGCTGTGATACAATGATCAGACAACAGATGGGTAAGCACATAAAAATTAAATAGGAAATATGTGCCAAACTCATGTGCCAGGATTAGTCATGAGTCTACAAAAATGTGAACATTTATATACAGATATACGTAATTACAAAGCTGAAAACAATAGCATATTTTTCCATACCTAGAGGCCTCTTGATTTTATATGTGCATAGAATTACTATAATTTTCTTTCACCTTTTCATATGACAGGTAAAACAGAAGGACCCCAATGCCACATGTAAATACATAATTCTAAATAAATATCTAGAATCATAAAGTTAAAATTTGATTCAAAACCTAATTTGGCTTTTTGATATTAATTTTTGCTATTTATTTTATTGCAAAGTTTAATGCCATTTGATGATCTTTTCACTCTCCATCAAAGGCAGTAAAGCTAGTATTACCCACATAGGAATCTGAGTCCAAGTTTATGTGGCAAGAACCGAGTCTTGCATTCCCCAGTGACTAAGGAGAGTGAAATAAGAATGGAATTTATTCTTCATGCTGAATATGCAAAAGAAAAAAGAAAAGCAAGAGAAATGAACAGTTTTGAGTGCTCCTGCAGGACAGGCACTATTAAAAACACTTTGTATATTAACCATTTAATTTCATAATAATCCATTGAGGTGGATAATACAATTATTCCCATTATACAGATGAGGAAACCAAGACACAGAACTGTCACACTGCTTGTAAATGGTGGAGCCAGATTTTAAGATCAGGCAATAAACACTCCAGAGTCAACATTTAACTTCAATGTTACATTGCATCTTTCCCAAATAACTCTACATAACATTTTAATTTAGTGATAATGATATATATTTAATCCCCCCCCTTTTTTTTTTCACTTATATACCTTTTTTACATCTTTAGAACTTTGTTTCAAATTCTGCAGGCTTGAGGGTCACTACCTGAAAAGTGACTTTATAATACAACATTATTATAGGTTTGCCCCCAAATCCTCTGCCCTCACCAAATTTTTCCAGGAAAAATATGTAAAATTTCTTGGGAACTGCCCCAGCCATGCCAATCCATAGTGTGGTACCTGGAATGGTAATTTTCAATAGGATAACTCAGTTACCCTGTCCACAGTTCATGACTAGGATGGGCACTTGATTTAGACTGAGCACCAAACTCTCCCTGCCTTGGTTATTTGGGGATTGGGACTCCCCTGGGTTCTTTAATATATAAAGCACAGACACTTTTTGAAAATTATGGTCTGCTCTGTAGACTTACGGAAGAAAGATTGGGCAATCTACTTCCGTAGTGATACTGCCTCGGAAACCCAAGGAGGGGTTGCTATGAGTCCAGTCTGACTCAATGGCAAACAACAACAACAAATGTAGACTTAGGGAGCTCTGGTAACGTAATGCCTAAGGCACTTGACTGCTAACCAGAAGGCTGGCAGTTCACACCTACCAGCCACTTCTCGGAAGGATGGTTGGGCAATCTACTTCCATAGTGATACCAGCTTGGAAACCCAAGGAGGG
>NW_006922105.1:252272-253393 GCF_000298275.1 Orycteropus afer afer | reverse complement strand
CATTCTTTGCTGATCTTGGGACTTACAATGGACTTGAGTTGATGGCCTGCCATGTGATTTGGTAACATCGGGACTGTGCCTTTTTACTTGTCAACTTTGGGCTTGGCAGCCTCAGCAGCCAGCAGCTGTCTGAGTGAAGAAAAGCCTCTAGCTTCAGTGGGCTGGGAGCTGGAGGCAGAGCTGAAGCCCAAGGCTGACGGGCTTTCACCCAGCCCCTAAAGCCTGGCACTTTAAACTTGGACTTAAAGCCTCCGAACTGTAAGAGAATAAACTCTTGCTTGTTAAGGCCATCCCATTTGTGTTATATTCTTGTCAGAGCAGCACTAGGTAACCAAAACAGAAGGTTTCCCTTTCTTTTTTTGAACAAGGGCTCCCATTCTCTGGCCCATTTCTGGAACCCAGTAGATGCCACGTTCTCTGATTCCATAACACACTTTGGTGTCCATTCAAACTTTTATCTCTTTTCTTACGCTGGCTTCAGTTATGTTTCTGTTACTTGCAACCAGAAAGAATACTAACTAGCTATATTCATTATGTTTAATTAAATACTTTCTTTTAATTAAATAGTTTCGGGAAAATACTTTTCTATTTTTGCTGAAACTTTGGTCAAACAGTCTTACCAAATTCATACATATCTGAATGTTAACACTTCAAAGGGAAAGATGAGAAAAAAAATGGTTTTAATTTTATTTATCAATTAACCATAAAGTTCTATGGAGACAAGAATCAAGAAATCAAGCAATGTATTGCACTGGGCAAATCTGCTGCAAAAGACATCTTTAAATTGATAAAAAGCAAAGATGTAACCTTGATGACTGAGGTTTGCCTAATCCCAGCTGTGGTATTTTTAATTGCATCATGTTGTTGTTGTTAGGTGCCATCAAGTCATTTCTGACTCATAGCGACCCTATGCACAGCAGAACAAAAAACACTGCCTGATCCCGTGCCAATTCCATGATTCCTGCTATACTTGAGCCCATCGTCACAGCCACTGTGTCAATTCATCTCGTTGAAAGCCTTCCCTTCTTTCGTCAACCCTCCATCTTACCAAGCATAACATCCTTCTCCAGGGAATGGTCCCTTCTGATAACATGACCAAAGTAGGCCATTCTCTCTTTCAA
>NW_006922105.1:246500-251762 GCF_000298275.1 Orycteropus afer afer | reverse complement strand
TATAGTTCAGCTTCTCAGATTATTTGCTCAGCATATAGGTTGAATAAGTATGGGGAAAGGATACAACCCTGACACACTCCCTTCTTGATTTTAAACCACGTAGTGTCCCCTTGTTCCATTCAAACGACAGCCTCCTGGTCAAAGTACAGGTTCCTCATGAGTACAATCAAGTGTTTGGGAATTCCCATTCTTCTAAATGTTATCCATAAGGTAGAAACACAGAAAAGATACTACAATTATATTTTCCACTGAAGGCTTCTAGACTACAGCAGGGGCTAGGAAGAAGGCTTGACACCATATCAAGTTGTTGAATTTTAATTCTTATCTGGGATGTTTTGTTATGTTGTTATGTGCCGTTGAGTCGGACCCGACTCATAGCGACCCCTCTTTGGGTTTCCGAGGCAGTATCGCTACGGAAGTAGATTGCCCCATCTTCCTTCGGAGGAGTGGCTGGTGGGTTTGAACCGCCAGCCTTCTGGTTAGCCATCGAGTGCCTTAGGCACTATGCTATCAGAGCTCCCTATCTGGGATGAGAAAGTTTAATTTCTGAATGAGAATATGTTTGTAATTTAAAGTGATCTTGGACTCAGTTGCCTAATAATGAATAGAAAAGCCATGGAGACATTAAAAGACTTCATCATAAGACAGAGCATGAATACATTTTTGAAGTGTGAATGAAAGATTTTTTTTTAAAGTCTTACTTCAATGATTTCTTGAATTGTTCTTGTTTGTCAACTTGGTGGAATCACTGAACAATTATTGTTTTTCACGCACCATGCTAAGTTCTTTACATATGCTATCTCATTTTACTACAGATGTTCACAAAAAACTACAAATAAGTAGTATTAGCCCTATGTTTGCAAATAAGAAAAATGAAATTTGGAAGAATGTTATGGATTGAATTGTATCTGACAAAATATGAGCTGGTATCCTAACCCTTATACCTGTGGATATAATCCCAGTTTTCTTTGTTATGCTAATGAGTCCATAGCAGTGGAGAGTGTGTCCAAAACATAATCACTTCTGAATGATAAGGGAGCTCTGATAGCATAGTGCCTAAGGCAATTGAGTGCTAACCAGAAGGCTGGCGTTTCAAAGCCACCAGCAACTCCTTGGAAGGAAGATTGGGCAATCTACTTCCATAGAGATACCACCTCAGAAATCCAATGAGGGGTTGCTATGAGTTGGAAATGACTCCACAGCAGTGAGTCTGGTTTGTTAGTTTTTTAATCTATCTATCTATCTATCTATCTATCTATCTATTTATTTATTTATTGTTTTGACTGATTAAAAAGAGCTGATTAAACACAAAAGCCAGAGGCTAGCACAAACAGAGGAAGATAGATGTCATGTAAGGATTTCCAAGAACCAAGGCTATAAACCACCACTTGTACTGTGGTAGCTTGTGTGTTGCTGTGAGGCTGCAAGCTATGCCACCAGTAATTCAGATACCATAGAGTCACCCATGGTGACAGTTTTCAGCAGAGCTTCCAGACTAAGACAGACTGGGAAAAAGGATAGGGCCATCCACAGGGCAAAAAATTGGCCACTGAAAACCTTATGAATATCAGTGAAAACTCTCTGATATGTTACTGGAGGATCTGACAGTGTCTCCTTCTGTTGTGCATAGGGTCACTATGAGTTAGAGTCAACTGAACAGCACCTAACAACAGCAGTAACATGCTACAAAAGCTGACAGAAACAAGAGTCTTCCCCCAAAGTCCTCAGAGAGGAAGTCTTCCCCTCAAGCCAGTGCCCTGAATTCAGACTTCAAGCCTCCTAAACTGTGGCAAAATATATATCTCTTTTAAAGTCATCCACTTGTGATGTTTCTATTATAATAACACTTGATAATGAACAAGAAATTTAGGTATTTTGCCCAAAGTAACACATCCAGTAAGGAGTTCTGCTGGCACAGTAGTTAAATGCTTGGCTTAACTACTGAAAACTGTCCCATGGGATTTCCACTGCTATAATTTTTATGGAAGCATATCATCCTATCTTTCTCCCGAAGAACAAGTGGGGGGGGGGGGCTCAAACCACCAATCGTTCTGTTACCAGCTTAGCACATAACCACTGAGCCCCCAGGGTGCTACTCTTAAAAAAGTAAATACTCATTTTAAATAAATGTTTAAAGTATGTGTTTACATATACAAAAAACCATTGCACTGTGATGTCCTCACCCTAATGAACTGATGTGAGATTAAATGCTAATGACTAATAATGAGCCAATTCATTTCCTTTCCGGGTGACTTTTGCAGCTGCCCAAGGTCTCAGCAGCCCCACATTGGTGTCCAAGTTGGTTGGACAAAGTGATGGGCTGAGGCAGAAGGAGAATTAGAGGATCATTCAGTTTCTCAAATTATACTTGCTTGGCAGTTACTTACTCCATCTATGCATAGAAAGTAACATATGCCACATGAAGATAATTACAAAATCTATCAAACAAGAGAAAACAGAATCAATTCACAAATGGGAATGAAAATGAAATATGAACAGTCAACACAGCTCAGATTCACAAGATAATGGGGAAAAGAAACTCTATTTCATTTCATTTAAGAAAATATGTTTTGCTGATGGTCTTCATTTCAGAATCATGGCTGGAATTGCCTGGCCAGACTCCCTGAGGGTAATACCAGGCTGCCAGTAAAAATAGCCAAAGACCTTGCCAGAAATAGTGAGTATATGTTGGATACTTTGGATATTTACTGACTGTAGGTTCTCAGAAGGAGGGTTGGGCAATCCACTTCCATAGTAATATCACCTTGGAAACCCAAGGAAGGGTCGCTGAGTCAGATCCGAGTTAAAGGCAGTGCATTGTGTTATTGCATTTAAGTCATTATAAATAGTAAAATTCTAGACTGGATACTGAAAAATCCTTTGAAATCTTCTCACTACAGCTTCCTGGGTGAATTGTGTGATTAAACCATAATTACCCTCAGTTTTCTTATCTATTAAATGACTGTAAGAAGTGCATCATTTGTAGACTAAAGCATTATTGTTTAGATAATAAGATATTACATCAGAGCTATAAAATCAAGGCATTATCATGTATGTAATAACCTCTTGTTCTAATTCACAGCCAATCTAATGAAGCCTGGGGTCTCTGACTATGATCACCTTCCTGTCACCTCGCCCTGACACCTCCAGTGCTTCCACTGAACTACTAGCCTGGACCACCACTGGTCTTCATCAGACAAGTCCTAGGAATGTTGGACCAGTGATTCAATATAATATCAGACTTGTATTCTGTGGCCTTGAACCTCAGTTCTATAACCAAGCTCTGGCCTTTTCTAATTTCTCAGTCTTTGTCCTCTTATTTTTAACTCTAACTCAATTCCTTCCAAATGTCCATACTGTCTTGTTCTCCAGAGTTCTCCTGGGTTCTGAATTCTTGGCCTTGAATACTTGTTGTCAGATTTCATAAGGCCAGTTTATACATCTATATAGGTGCTTCCTCAGCATCTATTAATTACTCTTAGTTGTCCTTTCACCCAGTTTCTGACATGGCCTTTCCTGTTTTATCACACACAGCCTTTCAATTGTTGTGATCTCTAAACTGGTCTTCTTGGGTATGCCTGATATATTTTCCTGTGATAGAAACCTATAACTATTTTGTAACCTAATTTCTCAATGGCTGTTATTACTCCTTCTCCCTCCTGGTCATGCCCTATATGGGTACCCATGATTAACATGTAAAGTGAGCAAAAAATAAACTCATGCTGATATAAGCCTCTGAGATTTGAACATTGCTTTTTTACTTACCATAAATTGGAGTAAGCTAAATGATACACAGGAGCTCTGGTAGCGTAGTGCCTAAGGCACTTGACTGCTAACCAGAAGGCTGGCAGTTTAAATCCACCAGCCACTCCTTGGAAGGAAGGTTGGGCTATCTACTTCCGTGGTGATACCGCCTCAGAAACCTAAGGCAGGGTCGCTATGAGTCATGTATGACTCCACGGCATATAACAACAACAGAAACAACAACAAATGATACACAGCAGTTATCAGTATTCATTGTATTAGTTCAGGTGAGAGCAGATGATGGCTTAAATAAGAATAGTAGCAGTAATAATAAAGAGCAGTTAAGAGATCTGTGATATTTGGGATATAGAGTAGAAAGGGCTTGCTGTGGATTGAGTGTGGGCAGCTATGTCTCTTTGTTCCTGCCTTGTGCACCTCAGTGGATGGGTACATAACACATGGTGTGATCCAATGAATGATGGTTGCATTGGGTAGAGTAAAACTGAAATTCTAATTCAAGAATTATCTCAGATACATTTTGTTGCTTAAATTCTTTAAGTTCTGACAGCTATTGGAATTTCACTGATAAAGATTTTAAAAAAGGCAACAAAGTACTATTGGTTTTTCTGGGCTTTATGGAAAATACAAAGTCTGTGCTCAGACTGTGAGCTGCCAGCAAGAAAGACCTGTGAAGTAAAGCACTCCCCTGAAACGGGATATTGATTTTCCACATTTTTTAGTAATGCACACTGAGAACTATTAACTGGTATCTTCACAGCCTTTAAATGCTACTTTTAAAATGGTAAAGGTCAAGGGAAAGTCCCATGTTGTGCTGAGTTTCAGAATTCACCTCTAAAACTGTTACATCTCCCTTCCTATACATCTGTGCAGACGATCAACCTCACACCATCAACCAAGCAGGCCCCAGAGCTAGAGAAGCCAATACCTGGGAAGGTGATTTACAGCCCTTGGTGCTATGGGAATAAAACATTAAGAAGTCCTCACAACTCACAACTCTCGAGTCCTCACAACTCTCCTGTTGGGGAGATACTTCATTCCAAACACAAGGAGTAGACAGTATAAAAATGAGCAGCCCCACTCAACCAAGTGCACCACATAACTGGTCTGCTCATGAGGCCAGAGAAGAATGCTACGACCCAGTCTCAAACGGAAAACAATGGACTCAAGACAGTAGAGTCACTAGGGTTGGTAACAACCAGTGCAGTACCTCATGATGTCATGGCCCCATGGACTTCCTCTCGTATAAGACCATACAGAATCTTTAGTGATGCTTATTATCAATTTTAATAATAGAATAATATGTGCTAAATATGGTAGTAAATAGTTTCACAGTTCACAAAATTCAATATTACAAAATGTAATATTTCTTATATGAATACTGACATTTTTTCTAAAATCTTTCTACATTGAACCATAACTTTATTAGTTACAACATTATTAGTAACTGAGCAAAAGTCTCTTTTGAATTTTCTCCTTCTTTTCCTTTAATTACTACTT
>NW_006922105.1:244826-246296 GCF_000298275.1 Orycteropus afer afer | reverse complement strand
CTTTGCCTCCTGCTTCTGGCACCCTGGAGCTAGAGGCTTTTCTTCACTGAGACAGAGGCTGGCTGCTGAGGCTGAGAAGCCCCAACGTTGATGAGTAAAAAGGGCACAGTCCCGATGTTACCAAACCACATGGTAGGCCATAAACTTAACTCCATAGTAAGTCCAAAGGTAGGCAGAGCATTGCAAGCTGCTGATCAACGACATGGCTACATGCAGGATCCAAGCATGCCATAGGCTAGAGACCATTCCCAAGTCTTTTCCTTATATACAGGAAGAAGACCACATACCCAAAGGCAGCTACTCAGCTGCTTGTGGTAGATCCCACCATGGAGTTGATTGTCAGTCTCATCATGGGGAATAACTACCATCAACTGCCCAGCCACTGAACCAGGCCCAGCCAAACTGACATACAAACATAACTGCCACATCACCATATTGTTGCTAAGACACCAGAAAATCTGACATAATCACTGACTACAAAGTCACTGTTGTTGTTTTTGTTATGTGCCCTTGAGTTGCACCTGACTCATAGTGACCCCTCCTTGGGTTTCCGAGGTGGTATCACAATGGAAGTAGATTGCCCCATCTTCCTTCCAAGAAGCAGTGGGTGGGTTTGAACCTCCAGCCTTCTGGTTATCAGTCAAGTGCCTTAGCTCCTTAGAAGGTCCAAAAAGTAAATTACAACAGAACTCTAGCCTTGTAGGTATATTGATACACATAAGCTGGGCTTATGAAAGTGTTGTTATAACTAGCTATGGGAATACTTTTATTAAGAATAATATATTTCTCCTGAAACTGCACAAAAGTTTTTATAGATAGTCATTTTGGTGTCACCCCTCTGACAATGTCACACAATGTCCTATGTTCCCCAGGCAATGGCACTGGCTGAAGAATTGCATGCTACCCATGTACTCTGGAGATAGAAGCCCACATCCAATATCAGGTTGATTCATTCATTACAATCCAATGATCATAGGCAAAAGGACTAACAGAAAGTTTTTCTAGGAAGGCTTATTTTTATTTATAATTTTGTATGATAGTGAAGGAGGCTGCAGAACAAGGCATATCATCACTGATGTCAGATGGATCTTGGCTGAAATCAAAGACTACAAGAAAGATGTTTACTTGTGTTTTATTGACTATGCAAAGACATTTGACTGTGTGGATCATGACAAATTATGGATAATATTGTGAAGAATGGGAATTTCAGAAAACTTAATTGTGCTCAAGGAATCTGTACATAAACCAAGAACAAGCGGATACTGAATGTTTTAAAATCAGGAAAGGTGTATGTCAGGGTTGTATCAATTCATCGTACCTATTCAATCTGTATGCTGAAAAAATAATCTGAGAAGCTAGACTATATGAAGAAGGACATGGAATTATGATTGAAGGAAGACTCATTCACAACCTATGGTATGTAGATGACACAATCTTGTTTGCTAAAAGTGAAGATGATTTGAGGCAATT
>NW_006922105.1:202861-210655 GCF_000298275.1 Orycteropus afer afer | reverse complement strand
TAGAACAATCAACCATATGAGATCAAGAGGACAGCATTTGATCAGGGCTAGAGCTAGGAAGGTGGGAGGGGAAGAGAAGGAAGGACAAAGGGAAGGTGTGGGTGCAGGAAGGAAGTGGGAAGAATGCTGTTATAGTGCAGGGATTGCAGCAAATGTCCCAAAACAGAATGCGCATGGATTGTTGAACAGAAAATCAATTCACTCTATAAATGTTCACCCAAGTCACGATAAAAAATTTTTTTGAAAAATGAAAACATGATAAATTTTTATGAGTGTCTGGGTTAAATGGATGTATTTACATGTTTCCAAATTTTATTTCTTATGCAAAGTAACCACAGTATTAGTTTGTTGTTGGTGTTAGGTGTCATGGAGTCAATTCCAACTCACAGCAACCCTGCATGCAACAGAACGAAACACTGCTCCGTCCTGCACCATCTTAACAGTTGTTGCTAACGTTGGGCCCATTGTTGCAGCCACCATGTCAGCCCATCTTGTTGAGTCTTCTCTTTTTCCCTGACTCTCTACTTTACCAAGCATGATGTCCTTCTCTGGGGACTAGTCCCATCTGATAACTTGTCCAAAGCATGTGAGACAAAGTCTCAACCTCATCACTTCTAAGGAACATTTTGTCTGTACTTGACTCAAGACAGATTTGTTTTTTCTTCTGGAAGTCCATAGTGTATTGAATATTCTTCATGAACACCATAATTCAAAGGCATCGATTCTTTTTTGGTCTTCCTTATTCATTATCCAGCTTTCTCATGTTTATGAGGCTATATTGAAAATGCCATGGCTTCGGTCAGGTGCACCTTAGCCCTCAAAGTGACATCTTTGCTTTTTAACACTTTAAAAAGGTCTTTTGCAACAGATTTTCCCAGTGCAATGCACTGTTGATTTCTTAACTGCTGTTTCAGTTGTGGACTCTAGTAAAAAGAAATCCTTGACAACTTCAATATTTTCTTTATTTTAGGGTCACTTAAAGATTATCTTACAGAGCCCTGATAACACCATGGTTAGGTATTTGGCTATTAACAGAAAGGTTGGGGTTTGGACCCTGGGAGAAAAGATCTGGCAATCTGCTCTTGTAAAGATTCCAAAGAAACAAACTCACTGCCATCAAGTTGATTCTCACTCATAGTGACCCCTATTGGGCTTCCAAGGCTATAAATCATTATGGAAGAAGACTGCCCCATCTTTTTCTGTGGAGAAGCTGGTGGGTTTGAACCATTGATCTTTTGGTTCACAGCCAAATGTCTTAACCAATACATTATCAGAGTTCCTCCTTTAAAGATTATAGCTTAGGTAACCCTATGAGGCAGTTCTACTCTGTTCTATACCTTCACTATGAGATAGAGTTACCTTAAAATTTTCTTATCCAGGATTTCTCATTTTTCCAAAGCTATCTTATCCGACTCAAAATCTAACCTATAAATGTTCTACTGGATATTGCTGTGTGCTCACATACCTCATCTTGTGGCTTGCTGCCATAAGTATTCACAAATTAGCTGCAACAGAATTTGGCACCATAAATTATGTCTATCCTTTTCAGAACCTGCTGAATCAGAGGCCATCATGTGATAAAGTTCAATTCAGGAGACAAGAACCAAATTGTCGTTTGCAGATTAAAGGAGAAGCATTTATGAATACACAATGGATAACTGAAGCCAGTGGTTTTGGAGTCATACACTTTTCACTTCTACCCCTACCCTCCATCAAAAATGGTGATATAATAACTGGCATGTATCCCTCTTTTATGGATAGCCAAAATTGGAATTCACTGAGAACTTCATGACTCATTTCTTGATAATGATGGCACGATATCAAAGCAGAAAGGGCATCTTGTGGGGTCAAGCTTGTCACTGAATGATCTTGGAGCAAAGATGGCAGGATCTCCCAGTAATAAGAGTTTGTCTTTCTTCATTAGAATGAGAAGCCACTGGGGTACTTGCTGGAAGGCATTAGCCAAGGTTTGACCAGATGACCCTCTATGAAGATGTTCTTCTCTTTATCTTTATCCTACTCTCAAATGCTCTGTTCTTTCCCCCCTTGTGGAAAATCTGGTGAATTTAAAATGTATTGAAGATGGTAAAACAATTGGCTTATTTGGCTATGTGAACCAAATAAAACAAACAACAAAAGATGTCAGATCAAATTTATTGAACCATTTGATTGAAAGAAAAGCTTGATTTCAGTGACAAATTATGTGTGAATTCTGTAAAGAATTAAAAAAACAGAAAGATGTAAAGAAAATAGAAAAATGTAAAGAATGGAGAAAAGAGAACAAAATTATGAGAGTATCAACATTAAACTTACAGAAGAGGATAATAGGGAACTGCAAGTATTAGATAAAGAGAAACTACATATAGCATTTTTCATATCTAAAGCAGAAGTTGACATAAAAATATGATAATCCATTTAACCTGAATTTTTAACCAGGGATTCTGTGAGATCATGCAAAGTTATACATTCTTTAAAAAGTTGGTATTATCATAGAAATTAATCTTTATCATGTTATGTATCTACTGTCCATAATATTTTACTGATTTTTCACTGAGTACCTCCAACTTCAAATAACATTACCTATGTCAGTAATGGGACCAAGTTAAGCTTTTCACTGAAAGGTACCATGTCAATTACTGGGGACTCAAAATACATAAAAACATCATGAACAATATAAATTAAAGGTAATATTGGAGTGACTTTTAAAAGCAATTTCAATAAAGTCTATTCATTCTTTTTGTGTGAAACTTTTGACATATGTGGACATTATGTGTGTCTTCATATTTCTAATAAACCATGGGTAGAAGTTCTAATGAACTGACTGGAAGAGATCTGTATTTGTTCCCATACCAAAGAAAGGTGATCAACAGAATGCAGAAACTAGTGCACAATATAATTTATATTATATATAAGTAAAATTTTTATGATGATAATTCAAAAGCAATTCTAGCCCTGTGTTGACAGGCAACTGCCAGAAATGCAAGCCAGATTCAGAAGATGGTGTGGAATGAGGGATATCATTGCTGAAGTCAGATAGATCTCGGCTGAAAGCCAAGAATATCAGAAAGATATTTATCTGTATTTTATTGACTATGCAAAGGTGTTTGATGTGTGGATCATAACAAATTATGGATAACATCAGGAAGAATGAGAATTCCAGTGCACTTAATTGTGCTCATGAGGAACCTATGCATAGAACAAGAGGCAGTCATTTGAACAGAACAAGGGGATGTGGCATAGTTTAAAATCAGGACAGGTGTGTGTCAGGGTTGCATCTTTCACTATAATTATTCAACCTGTATGCTGATGCTAAGCAAATAATCTGAGAAGCTGGACTATATAAAGAAGAATGCATCATAAAGATTGGAGGAAGACTCACTAATAACCTGCAATATGAAGGTAACACAACTTTGCTTGCTGACAGCAAAGAGGACTTGAAGCACTTAGTGATGAAGATCAAACAGTACAGACTTCAGTATGAATTACACCTCAACTTAAAGAAAACAAAAATCCTCACAATGGGACCAATAAGCATCATCATGCTAAATGGAGAAAAGATTAAAGTTGTCAGGGATTTCATTTTACTTGGATCCACAATCAATGCCCATGGAAGCAGCAGTCAAGGAATCAGATGATGTATTGATTGCATTGGACAAATCTGCTGCAAAAGACTTCTTGAAGGTGTTTTAAATCAAAGATATCACTTTGAAGACTAAGATATGCCTGACCCAAGCCTTGGTATTGTATTTTCAATCACCTCATACTCATATGAAAGCTGGACAATTAATAAAGAAGGTTGAAGAACAATTGATGCCTTTGAATTGTGATCTTGGTGAAGAATATTGAAATTATCATGAATTGCCTGCAGTAGTTAAGGTTATGTGTCAAGTTGGCTGGGCCTGGTTTTGAGTGGCTGGATAGTTGGTTATAGTTATTTCCCGTGATGAGACTGGCAAATAACTCCATGGTAGAATCTGCCATGAACAACAAGTAGCTGCTCTAGAGATTCAATCTGCTTCCAGTATATATGGAGAAGCTTTGCAGCATTTTGGGACACTTGGACCCTGCATGTAGCCGAGTCATCGTTCAGCAGCCTGCCATGTTGTCTACTGATCCTGGGACTATTATTGAACTTGAATTCATGGCCTGCCATGTGGTTTGATAATTTTGGGACTGTGCTATTTTACTTGGTGACCTTGCGTTTGTCAGCCTCAGCAGTCAGCAGCTGCCTGAGAGTAGAAATGCCTCCAGCTCCAATGGGCTGGAAGCAAGAGGCAGAGCTGAAGCCCAAAGTTGAGGGGCTTTCACTCAACCCCTACAGCTGGCACCATGAATTCAGAATTATAGCCTCCCAAACTGTAAGAAAATAAACTCTGGTTTGTTAAAGCCACCCATTCGTGATACCTTCTGTTAGAGTGGCACTAGGTAAGCAAAACACTGCCAGAAGAACGAACAAATCTGTCCCGAAAGAAGTACAACCAGAGTGCTCCTTGGAAGCAAGAATGGCCAGGCTTGGTCTCACCTTTGGTCACGTTGTCAGAAGGGACTAGTCCTTGGAGAAGGATGTTGTGTTTGGTAAAGTAAAGCATCAGCAAAAAAGGGGAAGACCCTCAACGAGATGGATTGACACGGTGGCTCCAAGGAAGAGCTCAAGCATAGCAAGACAGTGAGGATGGCGCAGGCCTCAGCAGAGTTTTGTTGGTGTGCGTATGTTCACTATGAGTCAGAGCCAACTCAATGGCACCTAACAACAACATGGTGGCTGTGCAATTTTTCCCATGGAGATTTCTTCATCAACGTATCCAAATTTAAGTTATTCTCCAATTAATGTAATGAGCAACAGGAGATAGGAGGAACTTCTGTTTCACTCCTAAAGGAGATACACACCCATTTGTCCTCCAAATGGGGATAAACTTCTGCTTCACTCTTAAAGGAGATATCTACATATACAAATTTGTCATTCATCAGCCCATCATGGGAATTAAGATCTGTTCTTATTCCCAGGACATGAGGGCAGACAATTCTTAGTTCTGGAAAAATGATAAATTTAATTATGATCAGTGTTTTTAGATAAGACTTTGATTTGTTATTATTGTAGTTGTAGAATGCCTGGTTTTCCAAACCCAAGACTTGAAATCACCCCTGACTTGGGTTAATTTTACCAGGAATTTGAATTTATATAATCAATAAATAAAATACATTTTTTAAATGAAGCCTTGTGCTTATGGGATTTTCAACCCAATTGTAGATTGATCTTTACAAACGGCTCTTTCAGATTCTCTCTCTCTCTCTCTCTCTCTCTCTCTCTCTCTCTCTCTCTTTAATTGTGACTTGGGTGAAAGTTTACAAAGAAAATTCACTTTCCATGCAACAGTTCACATACACTTTGTCTCATGACATTGACTACAACTTACCCCAATGCAACAGCTCCCCTCCCACTTCTTCCTCATAGTTACCTCTTCCCCGTGTCCATCCCTCCATGCACTCCTGCCCCCTGAGCTGTCTCCCTGTGCATAAACAGCCCTTCTTTCTCCCATGATTGTTCTCTCCAAGGAGTGTATCTACCTCAGGTAAATGTTCAACTCATATGTCAGATTCTCTTTTAAGCTAAAAATCAGTAAAAACTTATGAAAAACAGAAATTTAGAATAAGTGGGGTCTTAGTCAAAGGACAAATTCTCTTAGATATTGGCATCCATAGCCAATGGAAACAGTTGAAAAACACTCAATAAAAAAAGGTACTCTTTGGATTTTAAGTACAACATTCAACAGGTCTAGTTGGGTTCACAGACCAGTCATTTTCCTTTGGTTGAAATTGCCATTGCACTCCAATAGAGCAATTTGGCCCCACAGACAACTCTCCCATGATAACTAATTTTGTAAATTCAAAATGCATAGTAAAACTTATTCAATGAAAGTCAGCGGAAAATACAATTCTTTCTCTGAAATCACTTTTTATATCCATTTTTCACTTAAGTGATATGAGATTAATACCTGAGACAGGGATTTTCATTCATCTTGGTTGGTATAGGGAAGAGTCTGCCTTCCCACAGCAATGATTCTTTGGAAACTGTAGCACTAAGATACATTTGGAATGTTGTGTCTGCTTTGTTGTAGTCACACCTGATCTGGGGACTACACTTGGGCTATGAGAGCTGAAAGCTGGCTGGCAGGCAGGCCTTGGGACTACGTGACTAGAATAGCATAAAATATCTGTGGAAAACTTGGCTCTTGTCTGTGGCAGCTGCATATGCATTGAGTGGGAAGGAAGCAAAAGGATCTGTGTATGGCGTAGCTGCTGGGCCACCATGAGAGGATGATGTACCTGCTACATCTCCTGTCCCATATCCTACTTTAAAGTCAATAAAACATGTATGAAAGCTTATTAGTATTTTGTGAGTCTAATCACTAATTCAGACCTCTAACGACCACTACGTCGGTGCAGTACCATATATGACTTTTATTCCCATCTCCATCACCCCTTCCACCCTGCTCTCCTAATCATGCAGGTATAGCAAATAGCAATATATTACTCCAGACTGAATGCAACCCAATGAATATGTATCAAGCACCAGCTATTTGAGAGGAGGAATGGGATTTTCAGCAAAATCTCCAGAGAAAGGGGTATCTCTTCATTAAAAAAAAAAAAAAAAAAGGCACACACAGCAGTGTTCTCACAGACACAGCCAACATGTCATTTCTCCACATTTGAGCACAGTAATGTATGGGAGAAAAAGTCATTTATTACTACAGGCCATGACAATCCCTGAGATATTTTACTGTAAAATATTAGCCAATAGTATTTCAGCAAGAGGTTCAGAAATTAGCTATCAAATATTCAGATACTTGAGGCACATTTCACCTCATTTATTCAAATGCTCTGGGCAAATAAAATTATGATGAAGCACCTAGCAACCTGTGTCCTGTGCCTTTTGACAAGCTTACTACTAATTAATTGTTTGGGCCCAGGTGGCACTCCAAGGGAAATAGATTACTATTGATTTTAGTTGACATCTCATATAAGTGCATATATTTTATTTTTATTTATTTTGGTGAAACCAAAATCAGATTGTGTAAATCCTCAGGACAGAATGGAGGTGTCATAATTTGGCTCCATCCTGGGGCCTTTAAAAGCAAGCAGTAAGGTAGCTATCCATCGTGAATAAACAATTGGTTAAGCATATGTAGAGTGTGGGTGTGAACATTCCACTGACTAGGCAAAGAAACCATACTTGGTGGAGAGGATGTTGTACAAATAAGAACTCAAACAAATCCCCAAATCAAGTTCCTTGAGTGTGGCCTAGCTATTCTCCACTAACCCTCCAGTGGTCTGTTGACCTGTCTTAATCCTCATGGAGTGTTAGCAGATGTGAGTGACACATTAATAATGATAATAATAAACAATTGCTGCAAAGTCGATTCTGACTCATGGCTTCCCCATGTGCACAGAGTAGAACTGCACTCAATAGGTTTCCAGGTTGTGAACTTTCAGAAACAAATCACCAGGCCTTCCTTCAGAGAAGCCTCTGGGTGGGAATGAACTGCCAACCTTTTGTGTCCTTTTGGTTAGTAGTGAAAAGCTTAACCATTTGTGCTACCCAGGGGCTCATCACATTAACAACTCTCCAACACACTTGCTACTTGGGATCTTCTTTTTATTTACTGCTAAAGCTGTAATATTAAAAACACAGTTACCTCAACTCATTCAACCAACTTTTGGCCTCACCAAATATTTATTTAAGGTTTGCTGTTACTCCCTCGGGCAGGCCACAGGCAACTCTAAATAAGAAACAAA
>NW_006922105.1:201647-202241 GCF_000298275.1 Orycteropus afer afer | reverse complement strand
AAAGTTTCAGAGCAGAAAGTGAATTTGAAAATCATGTCGTTCTGCTACCATAAGTCTCAGTGTCAAACTAGATGTGGGTGGGAAATACGTGAAGAGGCATGTGTACTTTTAGACAATACATCACAGCTTTCATAAGCTGGAGAAGAGGAGGTAGAATCACACTATCACTAGAAAGGAGAATCACTCCTAACCAGAAGCCACTTGTGAACTGAAGAGGACAAGAAGCTGAAAAACACTGATCTAGTCCATAGTTTTATGGGTAAGAACTGTGGGGCCAAAAGAGAATAAAGTTCTTATCTGAAGGCATTTTCAGTGAAAATTGACTGGGCTCCTACTACATGCAAAGTGGAGTAAGGTGTTTTATACACTGTAAAAAAAAATCTATGGTGAAATCTATTTTATCAAAGAATGAAAAGACAGTGAGAAGAAAATGTACCTTCTTTTTTTAAAAATATTTTATTGTTATTTGGGTGAAAGTTTACAGAGCAAATTCATTTTTCACACAGCAGTTCATACACATTTTGTTTCATGACACTGACTGCACTCCCCACAATATAACAACTCTCTTCCCACTTCCTCCCTGTAGTTACCTCT
>NW_006922105.1:180336-184521 GCF_000298275.1 Orycteropus afer afer | reverse complement strand
TCTATATCTATCTCTATATATTGTTTTTTGATGATCTTTTTGTTGTTGTTGTTGTTGTTGTTAGAACAGCATGACCTTGGGATCTAACCCTGCACACAAAATGACATATCCAAGTATTTCCTCTGAATAATGCAATACTTCCACTAGGAGACTGGTGAACAAAATTTCTTTCATACATATATGAGCTCTGGAAATCACTGTAATTTTGATATTTATTTCATCCACTAATGCTGGACCTAAGGGATGAACCTCAGTTCTGTGATGCACTTTATCTTCATTGCAAAGCAATTGCCATGTCTTGAATGTATATTTCCAAAATATTTCTGAAGTCTTCCCCTTTGACTGCATATCTGCCACCATTGTCTTAGTTCAAGCTTTTTTGGTCTGTTGCTAGCCATATTTCAGCAGCCTCCTGACTGTTCTGCTAGTATCTCCAGTCTTGTCTTTATCAAATTCTGCAATATATGCTAAAGTCATATTTTAAAATGTAAATATGAGATATCATTCTTCTGTTTAGTCCTGTCTGCCTGTCTCAGTTCTTACGCTTCCCTGTCTCATGACACTTTAAAAAAAAAAAAAAAAAAAAACCTCACTGTTGTGGAGTTGAATCTGACTCCTAGCGACCACCCCCCCCCCTTGGGTTTCCGAGGTGGTGTCTCTATAGAAGTAGATTGTCTTCCCAGTCTTCCTTCTGAGGAGTGGCTGGTGGGTTTGAACAGCCAGTCTTCAGGTTAGCAGCCAAATGCCTTAGGCACTTTGGCACATAGTATATATTTAATTATATTGTTGAATAAATAAACATGGGAATGGTTTAGTTTAAAAATCATGGAATGGTTAGCTCTGAGGTATACTTTTTGAATTGAAAACACTAGGCCAGTATAGTAATTTCACTCCTCTTAGCTTTATTCTTCTCATTGCAAACTGGGAATAATGATAATCACTTTGTAGGATTTTTGTGAGAATTGCATGAGATGATATATGTAAAGCACTTAGCACAGTGCCTGACATAATAATTGCTCACTAAATATTACAATATAATAGTAACGATCACCCCTGTTTCTTCTATCACTGATGCGTTTGGTTAGCATCATCAGGAGAGCAATATATGAAATCTATTCTTTTCACTCACCACTATTATTAGCTTCAACAGTGAGGAAATTGGCCTTAAGGTGATTCATTTTCTCAATAAGTGAGCTTAAGGAACATGCAGCTTTATTGCTATTTTTTTTTTAATTGCAAACTATTTTACTTTATTTTCTCAATTGGAAAATAGGGACTGGAAGGAAGATCTAAAAATTGCTCATAGTCCCAACAATCCAGACATTTTTCTCTTGAGGACCCTTTTTCGATGTACACATTTCTGGGGGTTGTTGTTACTTATTGCAAGAATCACACACACAAAAAAAAAACCCAAACTCACTGCCGTCAAATTGATCTGACTCATAGTGACCCCTCCTTGGGTTTCTGAGGCGTATCTCTACAGAAGTAGATTGCCCAATCTTCCTTCCAAGGAGTAACTTATGGGTTTGAACCTCCAGCCTTCTGGTTAGCACTCAAATACCTCAGGCACTACACCACCAGGCACAGAGAATGTGTGTCTCTCTTGTTAGGTGCTGTAGAGTTGGTTTCAACTCCTAGAGACCCTATGTCCAACAGAAGGAAACACTGCCTGGTTCTGCACCATCTCCTCAATTGTTGTCATGCTTGAGCCCATCATCACAGCAAATGTATAATCAATCCAACCCATGGTGGGTCTTCCCCTCTTTTGTACTTACCCTTTACCTCATCAAGCATATTACCTTTCTCCAGGGACTGGTCCCTTCTGACCATGTGAACAAAGTATGTGAGAGGAAGTCTGGCCATTCTCACTTCTAAGGAGAATTCTGGCTGCACTTCCTCCAGGATAGATTTGTTCTTCTATCAGTGCATTGTATTTTCAATATTCTTCCTCAAAACCACAATTCAAAGGCATCAACTCTTCTTTGGTCTTCCAGCTTTCACATGCATATGAGGCTATTGAAAACTTAATGAAAGAATCACAGACACAGAGGATGTGCATGTTTAAGGAATCTGAGGGAAAAGGAGACAGGTTTAATGGAGTCCCAAGGTGAACAAAAGCCCCAAAGGAAGACAAGAAGAGGACCTTCCACCAGTGTTAGATCCCTCTGGGGGCACAGAAACACACCTCATTTCAAAACTCCAGGACTTGGATGGTGACATCAGTGAGTAAGAAAAGGAGCTCTGGTGGTGTGAAGATTAAAACATTCAGTTGCTAACCAAAAGCAAGTTCGAACCCACCAGCTGCTCCATAGGAGGGATTTATAGTCTTCAACCTACGGAGTAGTTCTATTCTGTCCTATCGGGTCAACTCAGTGGCAGGGGATTTGGTTTTTGAGTTTTTTGTAAATAACAGTGGTAACTTACTATTTATTCAGTGAGTAAGGATTTTGGTGATATCTGCCTTTCAAAATTCTGGCTGTATGCCTTCTAAGACAGATTTTCATTCTCTTGCACATAGAGTCACCATGAGTTGGAACTGACTCAATTGCTCCTTACAACCCAACAACAACCTTTCAAAATAACTTATTTTATGTTATGATTTTTCTTTCATGTTGAAAACTCATAACCATCAGTGTGATGGTTAATTCTATTTGTCAACTTGGCTACACTATGGTGCACCACTGTTTGATTAAACACTGTTGTTGTTGTTGTTATGTGCCGTCGAGTCGGCCCCGACTCATAGCGACCCCTCCTTGGGTTTCCGAGGCAGTATCACTACGGAAGTAGGATTGCCCAACCTTCCTTCCGAGGAGTGGCTGGTGGGTTTGAACCGCCAGCTGTCTGGTTAGCAGGCAAGTGTCTTAGCCACTAGTCTATTTATATATATATATATATATATATGTAGTCAGCTCATGTAAATAACATGCACACATATATAAGGGGCAGAAATGACCAAAACATGTTAAAAAAAAATAAGTTCTGGCATAGCGTGTCTATGAATACACTGCACATATCTTGTGACATTTCCAGAAGTGAGTTTTGTCCTCCTTCATCCTCGTTTAAGAGTATGAAAATGTTACTTTTGATCATGTCTATATGAAAGTATAAACTATGGTCAAGAAATCATGGATCCAGTTTCCAGTCATTGGAAAATAAACAATTGAATCTGTGCATTTGCTCTGGGGCCGTTCTTGATGGGCCAGAGTGGTGGAGTTCTTTGTGGCTGATCTGTCCCCAGGTACGTCGCACTGGAGACCGATGGAGTGTCTGGTGCAGGACTGCACACCGGGCTGCTACAGCCTGAGCATGGGCGGGTCCATGGCGGGCGGGGCTGTTGCCTCCATGCCCAGGCAGCAGGACTGTTATGGTGCGTTACACACTGCCAGTCAGACTCATCTCGTCCAAGTGAGAGACTCGGGTACCCCTCGCCCACAACCTTCATGCCTGCTCCCCAGCGTCTACGTGGACATGAGATTCAAGCAGCTAGAGCACAGCTGCTGACCAGCCAGTCAGCGGGGCAGAATGCGTATGGCTGCGATGTGCAGCCCTAGCCCGCGTGAGCTGTCTCTCCGACATGGCGTCTGAAGGCCTATGCACCTTCTCGACTGGTGCTGGCCAGCCTGACGGGGGCTGTTTCCGGGGCGAAAAAAGTGATTTCTTCCTTCATTGGAGAAAGAAGTTTGCAGAGCAGGCAAGAAATCCTGCCAGGAAATGGGCTGCTTTAGAAACTTGAGGGTAGGCTTGTGAGGTTCCGGTGTTGGGAATCAAACCTCAGCATCAGTGGGTACCAAGATGAAGACTTAACATTACATGTGTTGGGCAGGAAAAATAAATTGAAACTGAAGTCATCAACATGTAAAAAATATTGGTAGAATGCACTTATGAAAATAATGTGTGGGAGTTGTGTGGTATGCAAAATGCATAACACACATGTTATTTGCATAAGGACATGATAGATATTTCTATAAAGATATTTACATCTGATTAACATTTAAATCTGTTGTTCTTAACTTTTAGCTGGGAGCTCTGGTGGTGTAGTGCCTAAGTCATTTGACTGCTAACCAGAAAGCTGGTGGTTCAAACCTACCAGCCACTCCTCAGAAGGAAGATGGAACAATCTACTTTCATAGTGATACTGCCTTGGAAACCCAAGGAGGGGTTGCCATGAGTCAGGTCTGACTCAAC
>NW_006922105.1:157963-177616 GCF_000298275.1 Orycteropus afer afer | reverse complement strand
TGGAGGGTCAACGAAAGAGGGGGAGGCCTTCAACGAGATGGATTGACATGGTGGCTGCAATGATGGGCTCAAGTATAGCAGGGATTGTGGGGCTGGCACAGGATCGGGCAGTGTTTCGTTCAGCTGTGCATGGGGTCGCTATGAGTTGGAAATGACTCGACAGCACTTAACACAACAATAGATAGTTGATGAAGAGAAGAATTTGTTTCACTCCTGAGAAGGAAGTAGGAAAGGGTTCAGTGGAGAGAATGGGAGAGGGCGTCCGCCAGAAGATACCTGGAGTTGTAACCTTTCTCATGACCATCATCACATCTTTGACAAATCCAACCATGTCCAAGAAATAATAGTCATGGAATTGCTTAAAATGCCCAGTGAAGTGTGTGAGTGTGCTGTCTGTACTTAGAGGGTGGTGATGAGATAGAGGTGAGGACAAAGATATCAGAGAAACAGGTGGCAGAGGGAGTGGGGCTATGGGAGTGGAGGATCCCCCTCTCTCAAATATTATGAAATTTTAGGAAGAGCAACGGGCTTTGGAATTTCATGGAAATTTAGAATTTGAGCTATCTCTAACCACCTGTGCTAGGACAATGCTTCCCTACATCCCCATTCTCCCACAGGTCACATCTGCATAGCACAGAATAAAACTAGGGAAAAGGGCAGGCAAAATATTTAGGTGGAGTTGTTTGACAGATAGGCAGTAGGATGACAGAGACTGAAACATTGTTTAATCTTGGAACATAATGGGGAAGAAATATTAACCAGAACAGTTTTGACTCCAAACATCTGACAATTAAACAGAGTCCAAAATCGACTCCAGTATGAACAGATTGCTCACAGAAAAAGAAATACAAATGGCTCATAAACATATGAAAAGATGGTCAACCTTACTCATAATCAGAAAAAATGCAAATTAAAACTTGAGTGAAATGTCATTTTCCACTTAGTGGAGAAACAGGGCCTCTCATATATAATTGCTTACAAAAGTGTAGACTGGTCCAACCTTTGTGAAAGTAATTTGTAATACTTACCTAATCTTAAGATGTTTGTGAAAATTTAAAATGCTCAATGCATTTTAAATCAATAGTTCCAGTTTTAGAAATATATCCTACAGGCAACTAGTACATACAGAAAAATTTTCATGGCATCACTTTTAGTGAAAACAGATTAAAAATGACCTAAATGTCCATCATTTTGAGAGTGTTCACATGTTTTGAGACATTAGCATACAATGGAATATTTTATAGCCATTGAAATAATGAGACAGATCCATATACACTCATGTGGCTCTCCAAAATACAGTTTGAAGTGAAAAGTAAGACACAATATGGTGTCTATAATGTTTTCCCAAATGTGTGTACATACACATACATATACACACAAGTGTTTAGAAGTGGTGTTTACTGGCTTGCACACAAATGTTTTTACTTATATTTTATATCCTATCTCTCAATGGATATGTAAGAGATGGAAAGTATTTCTTTCTTCAAGGGAAATTGTGCATTGAAGGGACAGGTCCGAACGAAAACTTAACACTTCATTATGCACCCATTTCACCTTTTGAATTTTGACCTTGTGCATATATTGCCAATTTGAAATTAAATTTAAAATCTTTTAATGAAAATAATCATGTAAGGAGGAATAGCCTCTCTGTTTTCACTGAAAGTCATTCTCAAGGTTTAGAATGATGGTTGAGAAGGTCAAAAAACAAAAACTAAAAAAGGAGAAATAAAAATCAAAGGGCAGGTTTACTTATCCACTCTAGTTCGTGGAGCAGCTTCTCTCTACATGGTTAGGTATGCTTTCCATTTCTCAGCCACACTGAATAATGCTGCCATTTAAGAATGACTCAAACTCACTGCCCCTGAGTAGTTTCCAACTTGTGGTGACCCCTCCTTGGGTTTCTGAGGTGGTATCTCTACAGAAGTAGATTGCTCAGTGTTCCTTCCGAGGAGTGGCTTCATTTAAGAATGAAGAAGGTGGATTTTCAGCATAAATATGGGGTTGGAACACTGAAGAGCTGCATAAAGATTAAATGCCAATAAATTTATAATGGAAGTATGAGACCAGCTCAGATGATCAAGCTTAGGGTCTGGGCTGAGCAGACCAGAAAGATAGTCCAAAGGAGCAGATAAAATTAGAGGAAATGGTGACATCCACAGCCTAGAGATCTCTAAGACACCAAAAAGCAGCTCCAATGGGAGTGAGGCTGATAATTGATATATTGCACAGGTAGAAATCTCTGATGAATCAGTTTCCCAGTGATGACTGGTCCAGGTTGAAAATTGTTGATTGGACAAGAGGTACAAGTCACCTAAGGCATTGTCTATATGGATGCAGAAAACATCTAACACTATTGGAAAAAGGTAGAGAGAAGTAGACACAAGGGACTCAAATTTTGCTTTGACCAACAAGAAGGGACTGACCAAGAGTGTAATCTATGATGATGGGGTAAGCACTTTAAGGGTAGAGAGTTGTACAAAAAAACACAAATCCTGCAGATTCTACAAAATCCAACTCCAACCACCTCTGATATCACTCTGATTGCCTTCTCCAGGGGTCACATTGCTCCAGCTACAAAGGCTCCTTGTAGGTCCTCCAACAGTTCAGGCAAGCTATCCCTTGTAGCCTCGGCACTGGCTATTCTCTTTGTTTGGGGAACTTTCACACTGGGATGATTCAAGTTTCCTTTGAATCTTTTTCCAAATGTCACCCTTTCAATGAGGCCTACCTGGACCACCTATATATAATGAGCAACCCTTCATCTACCCTTCTTCTCTGCTTTCTTTTTACCCATAGAAATGATCACCTTCTTCATCTTGTTTATTAACTATTTCCATCCACTAGAACAGAAGTTCCTTGAGGGGAGGAATTTTCAATGTTTTTTATTCTGTTTTTAATTTCTGCATCCCCAATGTTAGAATAGTGACTGGCAATAGTAGATACTCAATAACTGTTGAAGGAATGGAATTGGAGGCATAAGTCTGTCCGAGGTACCTCAAAAGAAAGGTCTTTTTTTGTTTTTTTCAAAAAATAAGAGGTAGTCTCAAATCAGGTTCGTTTTCATGTGCTTGTGCATTGAAATATGCAGTACTTTGAATGTCACACAGATAAGTTTCTTCTATTCCACCAAATGTTTATTGATCACTTGCCAGGTACTGAGCACTGTGCTGGCACAGCAGATGGAAAGACAGACAAGGCTCCTGCTTGCAAGGATTCATTATCTAGTGTGGGATCTGAAGACATTGAAATGCCTGATTACAACTCAAAATACAACAGAATAACTTTGGTGACAGAAGGACAGCCAAAGTGCTGCATGAATCCATAAAAATAACTGTTTCCCTTTGTTGGTTTCCAAAGTGGTAAGTAAGCAGCTCTCTGCAGGGTGAGTGAATGGAAGTCATGATAATGATGATGACTAACATGTTGCAATCATGAGATGTCGTTCGAAGCACATTACATGTGTCATCTCACTTTAAACTTTTGATAACCCCATGCCAATAGAGCCTATCATTACTCATTTTACAAATAAGGAAATTGAGACTCAGAGATGTGAAGTAATTCACTCCATCTCCAAGTTCATGCAAAGTTGACTCTTGAACATAGGCAAAGTGATGATAGAACCCCTGCTCTTAACAGCTGTCCTCTACTGTCCTTCTCCTTTATAAGGAAGGGCGGTAGTAAATGATCAGTCTGGAAAGAGAAGTTGTAGCAAAGCTATAGGGGGCCCTGAACATTTCAGTGTCAGTTTAGGACTGCACTCTCTAGACACTAGAAAGCTATTTCAGGGTTTTAGGAAATGACATAATCTGTCTTGTGTTTCAAAATGATAGCTAACAGCAGTGTGAAGGAGAGGCGAGGGGACATGGTAAACATCTAAATTTGGCCAAAGAAAATGGATAAAGGAAAAGAGTTGGAAGGTATTTCAGAAGCATACGCAGCAGAACTAGATGATGTCATGTCTTGAGGGAGCTGGTAACTGAAATACAATGCCGCCACCACCACCACTGCCACCACCAGTACTTGGTGTTGTCCAGTGGACTCTGACTCATGCTGACCCCATGTGTGTCAGAATAGAATTGTGGTCCATAGGGTCTCCAACGGCTGATTTTTTTAGAAGCAGATCTACAGATCTTTCTTCCAAGGTTCCTCTGGGTCAACTTGAACCTTACAATTTGCAGCCAAGCATATTACTCCATGAATTAACCAAGGACTCTTGAGATAGAGTGCATAGGAGATAAACACAGAGAATTATTAGAACTACTTAAGAGCTCCCCTTATAGTCACTGGTGTCAAATAATCCTTGTTACTCAACAGTAAGGACAAGAAATCTACATTTAAATTGTTTCCTGAACAGATATGGAAATTAAATATTCCTCCTTCCAGCCTAACAGAGATTTTACCACCTACTGGTGAACTCAATTTATCAAGTCAATTAAAATATCTTTAGTGAAAGGCATACATATGTTTCCCTGAAACTGCTTTAATGGGATTTGATACTTTTTATGGAGATCTTTACCTGAGTCTAGGATTATAAATTAAATTGTCTATCAAATTTTCCTCTCACATTTTTCCCTTGAGGGGAAGAACGAACTTCTGACAAAATTGTTTCTAATTTTATATTTGCCGTATTAAAACATTTGCCTATTCTGAATATGGCTCACTTTTCTTTGGATCCTTCAAATCTTCACTTTAGTAACTGACAAGTGTCTGCACTTGCCAGTAAAAGTCATGGTCGTCTGGCAAATAGAGTGTTGGTGAACACCACACTGGAAGGGAAGAAAAAGTTCTTAAGCTGCTGCTTCAGCAAGTGTTAGGAAAAAGGAAAAAAAAAAAAAAATGAGATCCAATTGACAGATTACTCTGTCTGCCTAGAATAACTCACAGTGGTCACTGACCATTGCAGAATATACCTCTGTTAAAAACAACCAAAACTCAACAAAATTTGAACACAAGTTTTTCTGAGCAGTTATTCTATATGCTTACAGGGAGATCATTTGGGTCCAGAACAGGCTCTTGGTTAGAAGAATCTAGGAACAGTAGGACTTACAAAGAGAAGAGGAGGGAGAAAAATAGAAGATTAACCATTTGCTAATCTTTTCATGGCTAAGCAACATCCCACTAAATGGAGAAAAGAGTGAAGTTGTCAAGGATTTCATTTTACTTAGACCCGCAACCAACACCTGTGGAAGCAACAGTCAAGAAATCAAGTGATGTATTGCATTGGGCAGATATTCTGCAAAAACCTCTTTAAAGTGTTAGTGAACAAAGATGTCACTTTGAGGACTAACGTGTACCTGACCCAAGCCATGGTATTTTCAATTGCCTCATGTGCCTGTGAAAGGTGGACAATAGGTGCATTTCAATTATGGTGTTTGGGAAGAATATTGAATATACCACGGACTACCAGAAAATCCCAAAATCAAAGCAAGATATCCATTATATCAGTCTCTCTGTGATACCCCCAAAACAGATAAAAAGGATAATGACTACACATGATAACCGTGAAGTCGTGTAGATTCCCCTTTGTGATGAAACAAACAAAAACCTGTTGCAGTCAAGTAGATTCCAACTCAGACATCTCTTAATCATACACTAACTTAGAATTTGTCTTATGCACATAATTTAACTTTAGGTAATTTCCTTTGGTTCCTGAGACCACCTGATCTCATGAAGAGGGCATGATTCAGTAAGTCATGGTGAGACTAACCAGTGGTTAATTTTCTACTCTATTTCCTCCTTAAAACTTCATTGTCATAGACCTGAAACAAGCCCCTCCTATTTTGTTTTCTAAACTATAAGTTTTCTCCAGATTAACTGCTCCATTCAAATAAACCCTATATGCTTGGATATCTTTGTGCTTCAACAATTGTCAACACAAGGGGACCTTGGCGAGATTACCATGCTCTGCATTACCTGTTTCTCCATCTCAAAATGAAGGGAATGAATTCGATGATCTCTATTTTTTTTTCTCATTTTCTCATTCAGCAAGTATACACTGAGTGTCCAGTACACGCAAATCTTAAACAGATACGAAGCTGAATTAGTCAGATGCAGTTTTCAAGGTGTTTTTAGTTTAAGTATTACAAGCTAAATCATCATGATTTTGAAAACTGATATATTATAAAACCACAACGATAAATAAGGAAATAAACTTGTAACAAACAGAATCTCTACACGGAAACCAAAGTAACCTGTCTATTAGAACAATTTCAAAACCACTGGTATTTGTCCCCTGTATAATAATCTATTTTTAGGCTTTCTACAAAGGGCTAGGTCTAGAAAACAAAGAAGGGTGGTGACCTGATGGAATCAAGATTTTTCCTTTTTGTGGTCAGTATTGTTGTGCAGTGTTTTTAAAAAGAGATCTGAACACAGGAAAGCCACATCGAACTACCAGGAGACTCCCAGTTACCCTCCAGCCCTGACTTTTGCATTAAAAAAAATGAGATACGTGTCATCAGGTGTTATATTGGGCAGCCACTGAAACTGTAGAAAGACTGGTGCCATTGCCCTCATGGACTCTATTACTCACTGTCTACAAACACGGAGAACGTGTAGGTCTCCCTGGAAACACACAGGAAGCTTCCTATAAAACCATGCAGGGGGCCTACACTGAGGCAGATTCTATTGGCCTGCTTACATGTATTTCTTGTCTGCACAGAAAAGACATCATTTTCCTAGAAAAAGTGTGTCTGGATCCTTGCTGCCAAGTACAGTGGTGACCACGGGAAGCCTAGATGTTAGTAACAGAAAAGTGCTCACTGTCCCTACTGGGCCTACGGGATCGCAGCTGTCAACCCAGCTTAGACAGACGTGCCTTCCCCTGCAAGCTTCAGGGATCTGTGTCCAACATCATTCCCCCAGGAAAACACAACATGCCTGCTCTGTTGTGTTCTATTTTGCTTACAGAGAAAGAACCAGGATTTTCTTTTGCAAGCCCTCTTCTGAATATGAATGACAGCAGAAAAGCAAAGGGCTCCTGACTCATTGGAAGCTGAGACACCACCATTAAGTGCTTAGCTGCAAGCTGAAAGCTCAGTGGATGAAACCCACCAGCTGCTCCACAGGAGAAAGACATGGCAGGCTGCTTCCGTAAAGACTGATGGCCTCAGAAACCCTATGGGACAGTTCTGCTCTGTCCTACAGGATCACTATGAGTTGGAATTGACTGGAGAGCACTGGGTTTGGTTTGGATTTTTAGCATCCAGCCCAAGGCCTAGCATGTGGTAGGTGATCGAGAAATACTTGTTGCATTAATTCTTTAGTCGTTTAACAAACTATTTTATGGGGCCATGCCTAGCATGGTGCCTGGCACATGATAAGCGTCAAATAGTTGATGAGGGAATGAACCAGAGGCAAAACCTGAGCTGTGATTCCAGGCATGGCTCCAGCTCCAGCCCCGGGCAGAATTATGTAGCCAACCTGAGTTTGACCTCTCCCAGCTCACTCTCAGTTCCTGACTGCATTTCCAGAGGCTCATGACTCACTCCAGATACCTTGCCTTATGCCAGGCTAACCAGTAACCAGTTGCCCTTGTGTCAGGGGTGCATTATCCACTAAGCAAGGTAAGCACTGGCTTACTTGTGTCTACTTTCTAGTCCACATTGAACAGTTTCACATGTTTGGTGAGTCCATGTGTTTCAGCCTACTCTGCACTCCACATGGTTTTCGATGGCCTTTTTTGGAGGGGGGCAGGGTAGTAGATTGGGGAGCCTTTCTTCTGTGCTGCTTCTGGGTGGATACAAACAGCCAACCTTTCAGTTAGTAGCTGAATGCTTCTTTGTTTGTGCCACCCTGGACTCCTGCAGTTCTCCTAGAACAGTGGTTTTTCAAGTAGGTTCCCTGGACCAATAGCATTAGCTTCACCTGGAACTTGTTACAAATGCAAATCCTCAGGCCCACCCTGACCTACTGAACCTGAACTCTGAAGATTGAAACCCAGCACTTTGCATTTTAACAAGCCCTCCAGATGATTCTGATGAACCCTAAAGTTTGAAAACTGCTGTGCCTTGTTGTTTGTGGCTCCCTGCCCGCCCGCCCACCCCCACAATAAAACCCAGGACTGCCTAAGACAGAAGCACCCAGGAGTGCTGGCTGGGAGAAGCAGTTTGTCTGACCTCTCCTCTATCCCTGTTGGGTGACATAGAGTCACTTCCGACTCATAAATTCTCTGAATTTGAAAGGAGGGTTACAGCCAGGGAATCTATATTTGTACCGAGGGATCCTTTGACACAATAGAACCACTTCCCTGGGATATTGCATTCTTCCCCTCAGCTATTACTTGATTAGTTTCAGCAGAAGCTGCTAGTTGATTGGAATTATTTTATTACCTCTATAAAATAATTTTAATGTTTAACAAGAAAGTAAAGGACCTTCTGTCCTAAAAGAATAACAATGGAAATTCAAATCAGGCAGAAGAGGATACTTCTAGGCTGGGATGGGGGATTCCCTCTAAAATTAAATAGCATCTATCTGATTAAGCACCTTGCTATCTGATACAATTAGAGGAGCAGGAAAAAGTGGAGTATGTATTTGCTATTATGTCTTTAGGATTCAGTTATTAAAAAAAAGATGATGAAGTCCACAGGCAAAATGCAGCCCACAGAATACGTGTGTGTGTTTGGCTACTTAAACGTGTTTTGTAAACAGGAACCTACCACATAAAAATCTGAATTGCCACAATTTCTTGACACATTGAAACCTCTGGCTATACCGAGTATGTATTCCTTCCTGTTGTTGCTGCTGCTATTAGTTTCCGTCAATTCAACTATGGTCACAATCAACTAGATTTATGCAATTGCTACTCTTCTTACTTTACCAGAGCCGCCCTCATTCCCTATCGCTCCCCGTGATTTTAGTCTGGCTCACACCATCTTATATTAAATTCCTGTTTCTGTAGGCATTTGAGTTTGCAGTTTCCCTCGTAGAGGGAAGCATTTGAGGAAGAAGTGGGGTCCCATAAGGGTCAAGACGGGAACTATGTAAAGTACCAGTATCCCAGTCAATCCAGTTCTCTCTAAATCATTACAGTCATGAAGATGCTGTTGTTATTATCTCACTTCTGTTGCTCAGGTATGTGTTTACATAGAATCCTCCAACAATGGGTATCTTTAATGTATTTTTCTTCTCCCCTCAGCTAGGTCAAGAGGATTTGCTAGCCTCTATTCCACTGACGGTGCTTAACATACTGATGATCTTTCTAGAATTCTGCTTAGCATTTTAATGCATTTTGTCAAGTTGTAATATTTTTTGGTCGAAAAAATTAAATAAGTGTTTTATTAGAAACATTTTTCATGTTTTAAAATTGAATCACAATATTCACTTCATCTGATATTCATTTGATTAAAAGAGGGACCATTTTTAACCAAGCATATAATAAGACAAAACAAATTATAGCTAGTCCATTTAATCGCATTTCCCTACATACCTAAAATATAGTATACTGTTCATACTAGTATAGTACTATGTATAATGCATCAATAACTAACCTTTTAAATTTATGTTATCTGTCCCCACTACAAATAATTTCTCCCACCCCAAATATGTCTGGAAATCCCTAAGCATGTTAATTAAATAAGTTAATGTAGCATCTCACCTTTTTCCCTCTTTTCCCACTCCAATATTCTGTTTATTGTTTTGGTTTTTATTTCATTAGGAATCTGGGAGTGAGAGGATTTAAATCCATGAGCTCCAACAGCCACTCTGAAGTAGAGGTGGATTGAAAAATATCATACCTCTTTCCTATGGCTGACTTTTACAATTCAGGCTTAAGGTACCATTAGTTTTCTAATGCATCTCCAAGGAGTCTCCTTTAGCTAAAACAGAAGCATGTTGGGGAGCAAGGAGACTCCCAGGAACTGAAATCACCCACACTTGGGCAGGATCCTGCCCATTTAAAAAAAAAAAAAAAATTGTAAAATTTAACAATTAAATTGATTGTAAAACACATATAACAAAATTTGCTATTTTAACAATTTTAAGTGTGCGATTCAGTGGCATTAATTACACTTACCATGTTGTGCAATCATCACCAGTATCCATTTCCAAAATTTTTATCATTCCAAATAGCAACAAGGAACTCCCAAAGAAATAATTCTCTATTTCTCCCTCCCCATAGTCCCTGGTAACCATGGATAAAATTTAGCCCCTATGCATTTGCCCATTCTAGATATTTCATATAACTAGGATCATACTATATTTGTCTTTTTGTGTCTGGTTTATTTTACTCAGCAAAATGTTTTCAAAGGAGCTCTGGTAGCTTAGTGCCTAAGGCACTTGACTGCTAACCAAAAGCCTGGTGGTTCAAACCCACCAGCCACTCCTCGGAAGGAAGATAGAACAATCTACTTCCATAGTGATACTGCCTTGGAAACCCAAGGACGGATCATTATGAGTCAGGTCCAAGTTGATGGCACATAACAACAACAACGTTTTCAAGCTTCATCCTCAGTGATTTTTATTTTTTTTCCCCCTTCCTTTCCTCTGTCTTCCACTCCTGGTAACCTTCAAAGAATGTTTCTTTCTGTGTTTAACCTTTTTCTTGACTTTTTTATAGCAGTGTTCTCTACAATGTTTGCCCTTTACGATTGACTAATTCCACTCAACATAATATCCTCCACATAATCTTCCTCAGCATTTAACTTCTGAATTTGCTCAGTCACAGATTCAACTTAATTGGGGTCTGATCGTACACATACATTAGCTACACATCACTCGTTGTTTTTATTTCCGGAATGTAAATTGCAAATACAAAGAAACACTCATCCATGGACCCTTGACATAATCCAATTTTATGATGTTCTGCACCAGCTGAGTAAATGTAACCCAAATTCAATTTCCACTAGAGGGGACAATCCACTCTCCAGCAATTCTTACACAAACTTGAAATGCATTCAATACTTCACTTTAAAAAGGGTTGTGAACATCAGTACTCATTGTAGTAAGCAAGTACACTGTATGTGACAGAGAGGACTTGTGGTCAGCCCCGGGTGCACAGTGGGAACAGCACCAATTCAGTCCCTCCATCTTGGAGCTAACCTGTTAGTGATGAGCACTCATGCAACAAATATTTGCAAAATAAACGACTAGCATTGCAACTGTACAATGCACTGTGGAGAATAATACACAGGGCTGCAAGAGTACATGAGCGAGGGAACTAGCTAACCCTGGGAAACTGGGGAGGCTTATCCTGCCTTAGGAATGTACCCTTTCCCAGGGACACGGAGTTTCAACCCTTCAAGGCATATCAGTCTCTGAAAAGACGCAGTATTTCTCATTCTCCAAACAGTACTTCTAAAGACTCCTTTCTTGCACCAGATAAAGGACCAATTGTTTCCGAACTTTGTACTGATCACTTGTGAACAGAAACGATTACTAATGAAAAGAGAACAACTCACAAGCCTCAAAAGAGTTCATTACATCTGACCTCTGTGAGCAAAAGTGAGACTTTAAACTGAGACTTGAAGCTATCAGACCTATCCAGCTTCACCAGATCTTGAATGTTATGGCATTTAATTTAAAGAACAAAACCTTAAATACACAAAGGCTACCTTTGTTTGTTTGTTTGAATAATATATGGTAAACAGCTCTGGTAGCATAGTGCCTAAGGAACTTGACTGCTAACCAGAAGGCTGGCGGTTCAAACCCACCAGCCACTCCTCGGAAGGAAGGTTGGGCAATCTACTTCCGTAGTGATACTGCCTCGGAAACCCAAGGAGGGGTCACTATGAGTTGGGTCTGACTCGATGGCACATAACAACAACAACAAGAAAAAAGAGAGAGAGAGATTTGATGTGTTGTAAACCCACAAGTGAAGTCCCTGGCACAGAGTTTCTCTAGTCGATTGTGTCCAGTTACGACTAATGAGCATCTTTTTGTATTTGTAGGTTTTTTTTTTTTTTTTTTGGGTCAATGCAGACATTCATTTGCATATGAGGGAAATATTGTGTTTATCCTCAAACTTCAAGCCTAAATTTTCCATCCAATCTCCTGAACCATTATTATAAAATTAATTTTAACGACTAAAGCACCACTTAGTTCTTCTGTTTTTGTTAGGTGCCATTGAGTCGATTCTGATTCATACTGAACGAATGTACAGCAGCATGAAACAGAGCCTAGTCCTGCGTCATCCTCATAATCTTTTCTATGCTTGAGCCCATGGTTGCAGCCACTGTGTCAATCCATCTCATTGAGGGCCTTACCCTTTTCATTGACCCTTTACTTTACCAAGCACACTTCTCCAAGGACTGGTCCCTCCTGACAATATGACCAAAGAACAAGAGGGGAGGTCTCGCCAGGCTTGCCTATACAGAGCATTCTGTATGTACTACCTGCAAGATGATTTGTTTGTTCTTCTAGAAGTCCATGCTGTATTCAATATTCTTCATCAGTATCACACTTCAAATGCATCAGTTCTTCTGTGGTCTTCCTTATTTATTGTCCAGCTCTTGCATGCATATGAGTCTATCAAAAATACCATGGGTTGAGTCAGGTGCAGCTTAGTGTTCAAAGGAAAATCTTCACCCTTAAACACTTTAAGAGGACTATTGCAACAGTTTTGCTCAAATACATCAATTGATTTCTTGATTGCTGCATTCATGGGCATCGATTGTGGATCCAAGTAAAATGAAATGCTTGATAACTTCAATTCTTTTTCCATTTAACATGGTGTTCATTATTGGTCCAGTCATGAGGATTTTTGTTTTCTTTGTGTTAGGGTGTAATCCATACTGAAGGCTTGATCTTCATCAATAAGTGCTTCACTTATTCTTCACTTTCAGCAAGCAAAGTTGTGTAATCTGCATATCACAGGTTGTTAATGAGTCTTCCTCCAATCTTCTTCATCTAGTCCACCTTACTAGGAATGACTTAGTAATTCCTTCAAATTTTTACTATCCAAAAAATATACCATTCAATTTTATTTGCAATATTTTGATCTTTCATATACTGTTTTTCTTCTATTTATAGTGGACAGAAAATTTTACAAAATGACAGGGCTCTAGAACTTCCTGGGAAGGTTAGACAGATTGTATTATATCTGTTTAGAAAGCATGAATGAGAACTTCATGAATATAAATTCGTATTTTATTTTTCCTAATGTCATATGTAATAAATCAGTTCCCTAGCAAATGACAATGTATGAACAGTAAAATATCTCCTCATCTCTGTGCAAAATAAATGACTTGATAAAATAAATAAAAGCAACATTTGAAGATGAAAAGGAAAGCATTCTTCTGTGTCTCAGAGATGAGGTCAGAAATGGTTTCAGAGGAGTTGGTTTTCATAGCCACATGATTCTCACCTCACCATGGAAATCAGGCAAAGCTCTTGTGCAAGTCTGGCCTGGAGACAGAGTATTTAACAAATATTTTGAAAGCTGAAATATTAAAATACAGTATTTTCTTATTCAGTCTTCTTGTAATAGCCATCCACATCCAGCAAGTAAGACAAGAGGAAGGAAGGAAGGAACGAACAAATGAACGATGGAGCGATGGAAGCAAGGAAGAGAGGGAGGGAGGAAAGGAGGCAGAGAGACACATTGTCTCCTGTTTGGTCCTCTAGTACTGCTCTAACAGAAAATGCCACAAATGTGTGGCTGGAACAAACAGAGATTTATTCTTTTACAAGAATAAAGCTAGAAGTCTGAGTTCAAAGTGCCAGCTCTAGGGGCTGGGTGAAAGCCCCTTGAACTTGGGCTTCAGCTCTGCCTCTTGCTCCCAGCCCACTGAAGCTGGAGGCTTCTCTTAACTCATACAGCTTCTGTCTGCTGAGGCTGACAAATCCAAGGTCAACAAATAAAATGGTACAGTCCCCAAATTATCAAGCAACACAGCAGACCATGAATTCAAGTCCATTAACAGTTCCAAGATAGCAGACAGCATGGCAGGTCACTGAGATGAAAACACTGCCGAATGCAGGATTCAAAGGTGCCAAGAAGCTCAGAGAGCTTTCTCAAAGATGTCTTCTTATATACAGGAAGCAGACCACATCCTAAGGCAGCTACTCAGCTGCTCCAATAGATTCCACCATTGGGTTGATTACCAGTCTCATCATAGGGAATAACTATATTTAGCTGCCACTCAAAATCAGGCCCAACCAAGCTGACACACAAGTTAACTACCACATCTTCTTTGCTATACAGACATACAGATTCAGTATTCTACTTTTAAAATGGAAGTTGTTGACTAAACATTTCCTCACTTAAGTATACACCCAAAAGAATTGAAAGCATGAACTCAAACAGATACTTGTAAACCAATGTTTGTGGTAGCATTATTTACAACCCCAGATGTCCATCAACAGATCAATGAATAAACAAAATGTGGTATATACATACAATACAATATAATTCAGCCACAAAGACAAATGAAGTTTTGACACATGCTACAATGTAGGTGAACCATGAAAACATTATGCTAAGTGAAATAAGTCAGACTCAAAAGGGCAAATAGTGTATGATTCCATTATATGAACTGTTTAGAACAGGAAAATGCATAGAGACCAAAGTTTATTAATGGTTAACAGGATGGAGAACTTTTGCTTAAGGTTTTTGTTGGAGTGATGAAAAACTTTTGGAAATTAATAATGGTGTTGGTTACAAAGCATGGTGAATGTAATTAATGGTAATTGAATTGTACAGTTAAGAGTGGATGAAATGGCTAATTTTTTGTTATAAATATTGTACCACAATATAAAAAAAGATAAAGTTTATATTTTAGTGCTTCCAATTTCTATTTTCTTTCCCACCACTCATCTGTCAGTTTGTCATACAGTAGAAGCTTGTATGTTGCTGTGATGCTGAAAACTATGCAAATAGTACTTCAAATACCAGCAGGAGCACCCATGGTAGCCAGGTTTCAGCATTGCTTCCAGACTAAGACAAAAGAGGAAGGAGCACCTAATGATCTACTTCTAAAAAAAATTGTCAGTGAAAACCAAGAAGTGATTACAACCTTTTCCTTCTCAGCTCTTCTATATACCTGGGAATTCTTACAGAACATACAAATGCAGTTGTAAAAACATGGTCTGCCAACCCTTTACATGGTCACACTCCCCTCTGTATGGACAAACCTAATAGTTCAGCCTGTCCACCCATCTATCCCCCTGTAGATCAATGTTTGCCTTCACTGACAACACAGTACTCTATGTGCAAAAGGATTCATCTTTGTTTGTACCTCCCATGAACCTCTCTGTCTTTCTCTTCCTCAGTGCCACCGTGTTGATCACTCACATTTGGTACATTGCCCTTCTCTTCACCCAAATCAATACTTGTCTGTACCTACCTAATAGTGTTTCCTCCCTTCCTCTCCCACCCCTGGTAACCCACAAAGAAAATTTCCTTCCATATATAAACCTTCCTTGACTGTTTACAATAATGGACTAATAAAATATTTGTTCTTCTGTGATTGACTTATTTCATTCAGCATAATATCCTCCAAGTTCATCCATGTTATATGGTGCTTTGCAGATTCTACATTATTCTTTAGGGTGTTCCACTATGTGTATGTACCATAGTTTGGTTATCCATTCTTCTGTTGATGGCCACATAGGTTGTTTCCATCTTTTTGCTATTGTAAATAGTGCTGCAATGAACATGGGTGTGCATATATCTGTTCTTGTCCTGGTTCTCACTTCTTTAGGATATATACCTACTAATGGAATGGCTGGGTCAAATGATATTTCTAATTCCAACTTTTTAAGGAATCACCATACTGCTTTCCACAGTGGTTATATCATTTGATAATCCCACTAGCAGTGTATGAGAGTCCTAATCTCTCCACATCCTAGCCAGCATTTGTTATTTTCTGTCTTGTTGAACTTTGCTACTAGCTCAGGAGCAAGATGGTATCTCATTATTATTTTGATTTGCATCTCTCTAATGGCTAATGATCATGAGCATTTCTTCATATGTTTGCTGGTCACCTGCACATCCTCTTTGGTGAAGTGTCCATTCATGTCTTCTGCCCATTTTTTAATTGGATTATTTGTCTATGTGTTGTTGAGGTGTTGGAGTTTTCTTTATATTCTAAAGATAAGTCCCTTGTCAGATACATCATTACCAAATATTTTTTTTCCCAATCTGCAGGTTCTCTTTTGACTCTTGGAGAAGTCTTTGGAATCATATAAAAGTTTAATTTTTAGATGGTCCCATTCATCTATTTTATCTTCTGTTGTTTGTGCATTTTGGGTTATGCTTGATAGCCTATTTATGCCATATATTAAATCAAACCGCCTGCTATCGAGTCAGATCTGACTCATAGCGACCCCTCCTTGGGTTTCCAATGCTGTATTGCTACAGAAATAGATTGCTCAACCTTCCTCCCGAGGAGTGGATGGTGGGTTTGAACTGTCAGCCTTCTGGTTAACAGTCAAATGCCTTAGGCACTACACCACCGGAGCTCCCTGCCATATATTAGGACCCCTAAATTTGTCCCCAGTTTTTCCTTGAGGAACCTTACAGTTTTAGGTTTCACAATGAAGTCTTTGATCCATCTGGAGTTGGTTTTTGTGTGTGGTGTGAGGTACAGATCTTGTTTCATTTTACTGCAAATGGATATCCAGTTTTGCCAGCACCATTTGTTAAACAGACAATCAAAAGAGATCTTTTGAAGCAGATTTGCCCAGTGTAATAAATGCATCCTCTGATTTCTTGACTACTGCTTCCATGGAGTTGATTGTGGATCAAAGTAAAACAAAATCCCTGACACCATCTGTCTTTTCTCCATTTATTTTGATGTTGCTTATTGGTCCAGTTGTGAGGATTTTTGTTTATGTTAAAGTGTAATCCATACTGAAGACTGTGATCTTTGATCTTCATCAATAAGTACTTCAAGTCATCTTCATTTTCATTAAGCAGGGTTGTGTCATCTGCATATGGCAGCTTGTTAATGAGTCTTCCTCTAATTCTGATGTTGCTTTCCTGTTTATAAAGTCCAGCTTTTTGGATTATTTTCTCAGCATACAGATGAAATAAGTATGGTGAAAGGATATAACCCTGACACACACCCTTCCTGATTTTAAACCATGGAGTAACCTCTTGTTCTGTTCTAATGACTATACCTTGGTCTATGTACAGGTCCTTCATAAGCACAATTAAGCATTCCAGAATTCTCATTCTTTGCAATGTTAACTATAATTTGTTATAATCCACAGAGTTGGATACCTTTGCATATTCAATAAAACACAAGTAAAAATCTTTTTAGTATTCTTTACTTTCAGCCAATAACTATCTGACATCAACAATGATAACTGTCATTCCATACTCTCTTCTGAATCTGGATTGAAATTCTTGCCGTTTCCTATAAATGTATTGCTGCAAACATTTTTCAAATTATCTTCAGTAAAATTTTACTTGTGTGATATTTATGATATTATTCGATAACATCCACATTCTGTTGGATCATTTTCTTTGGAAGGGGAACAAATATAGATCTCTTCCAGTCACTTGGTCAGGTAGCTATTTTTCAAATTTCTTGGCATAAATGAGTCAGTGCCTTCAGTGCTGCACCCATGTGTTGAGACATTTCAATGTGCAGTCCATCAATTCCTGGGGCCTTGTTTTTCACCAATTCCTTCAGTGCAGCTTGGATGTCTTCCTTTAATGCCATTGATCCTCAATCATATACTGCCTCTTGAAATGGTTTAATGTCTGCCAAGTCCTTTTTGTACAATGACACTGTGTATTCCTTGCAACTTGATGCTTCCAGCATCATTCAATATTTTGCCTACAGAATCCTTCAATAATACAACATGATGCTTGAATTTTTTCTTCAGTTTTTTCAGCTTGAGATATGCCTAGCATGGTTTTCCTTTTTGGTTTTCTAAGTTAAAGTCTTTGCACATTTCATTATAATACTGTGCTTTGTCTTCTCAAGACACTCTTTAAAATCTGTTCAGCTCTTTTATTTCATCATTTCTTCCATTTTTAGCTACTCTCCACTCAAGAGCAAGTTTCAAGGTCTCTTCTGACATCAATTTTTGTCTACATCCTGTCTTTCTAAAGGTCTTTTGATATGTTCGTGTGTGGTATTCTTGATGTCATCCCACAACTCAGTTTGCCTTTGGTCATTGGTTTTCAATGTGTCAAATAAATTCTTCAGATGGTCTCTAAATTAAAGCTATAATGGACTGGTATTAGCCATTTTTAATCAGACAGTTATACTGTCTACTATGCCAGAATGACAAATTCAAGAGATATGAAGTCACATTCATCTTCAAAAAGAACAATTCAAGATCTATCTTGAAGTACAATACTGTCAGTGATAGGATAATATTTATAAGGCTACAAGGAAGACAAGTTAATACTACTATTATTCAAATTTGTGCACCAACCACTAAAGCCAAAATGAAAAAATTGAAGACTTTTTCCAACTTATGCAGTCTGAAATTGATAAAACATGCAATCAAAATGTATTCACAATTATTAGTGATTGGAATGCACAAGTCAGAAAAAAAGAAGGAGAATTGGTAGTTGGAAATATGGCCTTTTGACAGAAATGACATTAGAGATTTCATTATAGAATTTTGCAAGATCAACAACTTATTCTTTGCAAATACCTTTTTTCAAGATCATGAATAGTGACTATATACGTGGGGCTTGCCATATGGACACACAGGAATCAAATCAACTACATCTGTGGAAAGAGATGACAGAAAAGCTCAATATCATTAGTCAGACCAAGGCCAGGAGCTGATTGTAAAACAGACTGTCAATCACTCATATGCAATTTCAAGTAGAAGATGAAGAAAATTAAAACAAGTCCATAAGAGCCAAAATATGATTTTGAGAATATCGCACCTGAATTTAGAGACCATCTGAAAAATAGATTTGATGACCAAATACCAGACAAATTGTGGGATGATATCAAGAGCATAGGTTAGAAGACTCTCAAAATAGGACTGGGAAAGAGCTGCATCATCAGAGTAAATCCAGCCTTACTCCTATGGATAAGGTAAAGCTTTCAAGACCACCATTTGCTGATGTGGCACTACTCAAATTGAGGAGAAACAGCTGCAGACATCCATTAATCATCAGAACATGCAATGTACGAAGTATGAATCTAGGAAAATTGGAAATTGTCAAAAATGAAATGGAACACATAAAGAATGATATCCTCCACATTAGTGAGCTGAAATGGACTGGTTTTGGCCACTTTGAATCAGAGAACCATATGATCTACTATGCCAGGAACGACAGTTTGAAGAGGAATGGCATGGCATTCATCATCACAAAGGATGTTGCAAGTTCTGTCCTGAACTACAATGCTGTCAGTGATAGGATAATATCCATACACCTACAAGGAAGACCTGTTCATATGACTATTATTCAAATTTATGCACCAACCACCAAAGCCAAAGGTGAGGAAATTGAAGATTTTTATCACCTTCTGCAGTCTGAAATTGACCGAACATGCAGTCAAGATGTGTTAATTATCACTGGAATGCGAAGTTGGAAACAAAGAAGAATCACAAGTAATTGGAAAATTTGGCCTTGGTGACAGAAATAATACTGGAATTCGCATGGTAGAATTTTGCAAGACCAACGACTTGTTCATTGCAAACACCTTTATTCAAGAACACAAACGGTGGCTCTACACGTAGACTTCACCAGATGGAACACACAGAAATCAGATTGACTACATCTGTGGCAAGAGG
>NW_006922105.1:154623-156092 GCF_000298275.1 Orycteropus afer afer | reverse complement strand
TCATGTTGTAAGAAGGGACCATTCCCTGGAGAAGGATGTCATGCTTGGTAGGGTGGAGGGTTGGCGAAAGAGGGGGAGGCCTTCAATGAGATGGACTGACACGGTGGCTGTGATGATGGGCTCAGGTATAGCAGGGATCATGGAGCTGGCACGGGATTGGGCAGTGTTTCGTTCTGCTGTGCATGGGGTCGCTATGAGTCGGAAATGACTCAACTGCACCTAACAACAGCAACAACATCAAGAGCATGATACATGAAGAAAGCAAATGGTCATTAAAAAGACAGGAAGGGAAAAAAAAGATCAAATGAATGTCAGAAGATACTCTGAAATTTACTTTTGAATGGAGGGTAGCTAAAATGAATGGAAGAAATGACTGGATAAAAGACCTAATAGAAGATTTCAAAGGGCAGCTTGAGAAGCCATTGTAAAGTATTATAATGAATGTGCAAAGACCAGGAGTTGCAAACTCAAAAAGGAAGAACATGCTTAGCATTTCTTAAGCTGAAAGAACTGAAGAAAAAAAAAAATCAAACCTCATGTTGCAATATTTAAAGATTCTTTGGGCAAAATTGAGTACCATGGACTGCCCGAAGAATTCACAAATCTGCCCTGGAAGACGTGCAGCCAGAATACTCCTTGGAAGTGAGAATAGCCTGATTTCGTCTCACCAACTTTGGTCCTTTGATTACAAGGGATCATTCCCTGGAGAAGGAGATCATGCTTATTAAAGTGGAGGGTCAATGAAGAAGGAGAAGGCTTTTAAGGAGATGGACTGACACAGTGGCTGCAACGATGGGCTCAGGTATAGCAAGGATCACGAGGCTGACACAGGACAGGACAGTCTGTTCTGTTTGTACAGAGGGTCGCTATGAGTCGGAGATGACTCGATGGCACCTAACAACAACAACAACAACATGGGCAATATAGTGAATGATGCAGGAAGCACCAAAAGAAGATAGAAGGAATATAGAGTCACTGTACCAAAAAGAATTAGTTGACACTAAACCATTTCGGGAGGCATCATATAATCAAGAACCAATGTTATTGAAGGTATATATCCAAGCTGCATTGAAGGGATTGGTGAAAAAATCAGGCCCCCCAAAATGATGGACTACCCATTGAGATCTTTTAACAAACAGGTGCAATGTTGGAAGCACTCACTCATTTATGCCAAGAAATGGAATGTTTGTTATTACTGATAATGCAGCGTGGTGTATGTAATAGTATTTACCTTTGTTGTCGGCACCTCTTGTACACCTCTCCCTGTCTTCCTTCTCCTTAGTGATATTGGGCAGGTCACATGCTTTTGTTATATTGCCTTTCTCTTCACCCAAATCAATACATGTCTCTTACCTAGCTAGAAATTTTCCCTCCCCTCTCCTCCCATCTCTGTTGTTGCTGTTTTGTGCCATCGAGTCGGATCCAACTCATAGCGACCCCTCCTTGGGTTTCCGAGGCAGTATCACTAC
>NW_006922105.1:148812-154276 GCF_000298275.1 Orycteropus afer afer | reverse complement strand
AAGAAAGTTTCCCTCAGTGTAACCTTTCCTTGACATTTTATAATAACAAATTCATACAATATTTGTCCTGTGATTGACTTATTTGAGGAGCTCTGGTGGTGTAGTCCTAAAGTCTTCCAAGTTCATCCATTTTATGAAATGTTTCACAGATTCTTCTTTATTCTTTAATGTTCAGTAGTATTCCATTGCATGTATGTGCCATAGTTTGATTATCCATCCATCCATGATGGGTGCTTAGGCTATTTCCATCGCTGTGCAATTGGGAATAGTGCTGTGATGAACATGGGTGTGCATATATCTATTCTTTTTCTGAATCTAAACTCTTTAATATATATTTCTAGTAGTGGGATTGTTGGATTAAATAGTATTTCTATTCCCAACTTTTTAAGCATATGTCATGCTGTTTTCCATAGTGATTGTACCATTTTACAGTCCCACCAGCAATGTATGAGAGTTCCAGTATCTCCACACACTCACCAGCATTTGTTGTTTTCTGTCTTGTTGAACTTTGCTATTCTTACTGGGGTGAGATGACATCTCATTGTTGTTTTGATTTGCCTCTCTCTAATGGCTAATGATCACAAGCATTTCTTCATGTGTTTGTTAGATGCCTGAATATCTTCTTTGGTGATGTATCTGTTCATATCCTTTGGGCATTTTCATTGGGTTGTTTGTCTTAGTGCCTAAGGCACTTAACTGCTAACCAGAAGGCTGGAGGTTCAAACCCACCAGCCACTCCTCAGAAGGAAGATGGGGCAATCTACTTCCATAGTGATACTGCCTCAGAAACCCAAGGAGGGTCTCTATTAGTTGGGTCTGACTCGACAGCATATAACAACAACAACAACAATGGCTAATGATCACAAGCATTTCTTCATGTGTTTGTTGGATGCCTGAATATCTTCTTTGGTGATGTATCTGTTCATATCCTTTTGCCATTTTTCATTGGGTTGTTTGTCTTTTTTATGCTGAGGTGTTGAAGTTTTCTATATATTTTAGAGATAAGTTCCTTGTCAGATATTTCACTGCCAAATATATTTTTCCCAATCTGTAAGTTCTCTTTTTACTCTTCTATAGAAGTCTTTTGATGTGCATAAGAATTTAATTTTTAGACAATCTCAGTCATTTGGTTTATCTTTTGCTGTTCATGAATTTTGAATTATGGTTGATAATCTATGTATGCCATAAATTAGGGCCCCTAAATTTGTCCCTATGTTATCTTTGATGAATTGTATACTTTTGGGTTTTACATTTAGGTCTTTTATCCATCTTGAGTTTGGTTTTGTGCGTGCTGTGAGGTATGGATCTTGTTTCATTTTTCTATGAATGGTTATCCAGTTTTGCCAGCACAATTTGTTAAAGAGACTCTCTTTTCCTTATTGAATGGGTTTCAGCCTTTTGTCAAAAATCAGTTGTCTATAGGTGGATGGATCTATTTCTGGATTCTCAATTCTTTTCCACTGGTCTTGTGTCTATCATTGTACCAATACTAGGCTATTTTGACTATAATGGCTGCACAATAGGTTTTCAGAACAGGGAGTATGAGACCTCCCATTTTGTTTTCTTTTTTCAGTAGTGTTTTGCTTATCTGAGCTCTTTCTTTTCCATGTAAAATTAGTGATTTTTTTTCCATATCCTTAAAGAATGTTGGAATCTGGATCAGAATTGCATTTGCTCTATAAATAGCTTTGGGCAGCATTGACATTTTCAGAATGTTTGGCCATCCTGCCCACAATCATGGTACATTCTTCCATTTAAGTATGTCTCTTATAATTTCTTGTGGTAGTGTTTTGTAATTTTCTTTGTGTAGGTTTTTGTGTCCCTGGTAAGATTTATTCCTAAGTTGTTTTTTTGTTTTTGTTTTTTGTTTTTTGTTTTTTTTTTTTGGTAGCTATTATAAATGGGATTGCTTTGCTTATGTCCTTTTCAGAGATCTAATTGATGACGTAGAAGAATCCATCTGTTTTTGTATGTTCATCTTGTATCCTGCCATATTGTTGAATCTTTCCATTTATTCCAGTAGTTTTCTTTCTGAATCTCTTGGGTTTTCTAAGTATAGGATCATGTCATCTGCAAATAGAGATAGTTTTACTTCTTCTTTGCCAGTTTGGATGCTTTTATTTCTCTTTCTTCCCTTATTGCCTTGGCTATGACTTGGCAATACTATGTTGAATAGATGTGATGATAGCAGGCATCCTTTCCTGATTCCTGTTCACAAGCAGAATGCTATTGAGTCTCTCTCCATTGAGAATGATGTTGGCTGTTCATTTTGCATATATGCCCTTTGTTATGTTGAGAAAATTCCTCGCTATTCCTATTTTGCTGAGAGTTTTTTCTTTTTCCTTCTTTTTTTTTAAATCAAGAATGGGTGTTGCATTTTATCAAATGCCTTTTGGACATCAATTGATACGATCATGTAGTTCTTTTCCTTTGTTTTATGTATCTGATGACTTTTATTGATTGTTTTTCTAATGTTGAACTTGCATACTGGCATGAATCCCATTTGGTCATGGTGTATTTTATTTTTTATTATTATTACTGGATATAGTATTGGATTCTTTTTGCTAGGATTCTGTTGAAGAATTTTGTGTTTGTACTTAAGAGGGACATTGATCTGTAGTTTTCTTTTTCAGTGGTGTGCATGCCATGCCTGCTTTTGGTATTAGGATGACTTGCTTTGTAGAATGAATTTGGGAGTATTACATCCTTTTCTATGTTCTGGAATAGTTTGAGTAGGATAGGTGTCAGCTTTTCTCTAAACATTTAACAGAATTCTCCAGTGAAGCCATCTGGGCCAGGATTTTTTTTTTTTTTTTTTGTGGGGACTTTTTTTTTTATGACCTGCTCAATATCTTCTTTTGTTATGGGTATGTTCAACCTTTCTACCTCAGTCTGTATGAGTTTAGGTAGGTTGTGTGTTTCTGGAAATTTGCCCACTTCTTCTAGGTTTTCAAATTTGTTGGAGTAATTTCTTCATAGTATTCTGTTATTACCATTTTTGTTTCACTTGGTTCCCTTGTAATATCGTCAATTTTATTTATTATTCTTGTTATTTGCATCTTCTGTTTCTTTTCCTTAGTTAAATTTGCCAGTGGTTTATCTACTTTTTTAATCTTTTGAAGCATCAGTTTTTAGTCTTGTTGATTTTTTTATATTATTTTTCTTTTTTCCTTCATTTATTTCTGCTCTGATCTTTATTATTTCCTTTCTTCTGGAAACTGTATGCTTCTTTTGTTTCTCTTTTTCTAACTGTTGGAGTTTTGGGGGTGCGGTGCTGATTTTGGTTCTTTCTTCTTTTGTCATGTGTGTATTTATTGCTATACATTGACCTATGAGTACTGCTTTTGATGTGTCCCAAAGGTTTGGGTATTCAAGGGCATTTACTTAAGTAGAACAAATTTAAAATGTCACATAATTTTATATTCAGGTAAAAGGAAATGGCAACAACAAAGTGGAGCACAAAAACAAATGCTCAAAGAAGATAAAAAGAAAAGGATTTGGGAATTCCTAAAGACAATTCCAGAATTAGCTTCCTTTATAAAACATAATGAATCAGAAGAGATTTCTTCCATGATTGCTTAAGCACAGCATTGTATTAGTACCACTAGTGCTGAAATTACTAATAGCAATACAAATCAGAATTTGTTCCAAAATCTGTGTTTATTCCTTGCTACAGTAAAAATAATGGTTAGAGTATAGAAAGGAAACTATGTTAGAATCTGAAATTGCATTTGAAGATCCCATAAATAACAGAAATATATATATCCTGCTTTGTGGAATAATTTTCACTCTAATGATGTAAATTATTGGATCAAAAGAGGGCTAAGTGATTGTCAGCATCACAGAGGATCATTTGAAAGATCATGTCAAAAAATTCTGGATGGTAAACAAAGTTCTGTAGCCAGGATATATATTTTAGGATCCAAAGCTAAAGGGGAAAATTGAAGGTGGAGTGGCTACTATATTCTCCATCATCAGCTCCATCAGTTTCCTTTGCAAATTAGTCTTAAATACTTTAATTTTCATTTTACTAAGGATGGTTTCAGTGATTGGTGCAAACTCAAATATGATTGATAAATATGAAAATAGTTCAATCCACAGAGATTATATGTTGTCATATTTAAACCAAAGACATGGTTTTAGATTAACCCATGAACTAGAAAAACAAATTAATAAAGGACATCTGTATTGGAAAGCTGTTTTGCACTGTGTTTTTGCTGTCATAACAATCACTGAATGTAGACTATCTTTACAAGAAAGAGATGAATGTTTTGGTCCCCAGAAAATGAATTTGAGGGGTTACTAGAAGCTGTTGCTCAATTTGGTCTACAGGTCACATGTCAAAACTTGGTAACACAGGAAAGGGAAGCCCATGATCTATGTCTAAAATATGGGAAGAATTAATAAATTTAATAAGTGATAAAGTTTAAGCTGGGAGCTCTGATAGCACAGTGGCTAAGGCACTTGACTGCTAACCAGAAGGCTGGTGGTTCAAACCCACCAGCCACTCCTTGGAAGGAAGATGGGGCAATCTACTTCCGTAGTGATACTGCCTCGGAAACCCAAGGAGGGGTCGCTATGAGTCGGGTCTGACTCGATGGCACATAACAACAACAACAAAGTTGAAGCTATTATTCTCAGTGAAATAAGTATGGGGGGAAAAAAAATCACTGGCATGGAGTCAGTTCCAACTCGTAGCAACCCCTCCTTGGGTTTCTGAAGCCATGTCTCTGCAGAAGTAGATTGCCCAATCTTCAGTTTGTCTATAGATTCCACTCCTGATCTTTCTCATACAGATCAGCTAAGTATTGTTTTAAGATACATATCTCCAGCAAATGAAAAAGCTGTTGAGAAATTTACCATGCTTACTAGCTTAAAAACGAGCTCTGGTGGCATAGTGGTTAAAGCATTCAGCTGCTAAACAAAAGGTTGAAAGTTTGAACTCACTAATCACTCTGTGGGAGAAAAATGAGGCAATCTACTTCCATAAAGATTTAAAGCCTTGGAAACCCTATGGGGCAATTCTACTCTGTCCTAAAAGATTGCTATGAGTCAGAATTGACTCAATGGCAGTGGGAAAGAGGGAACTAGCTTAAGAAAGTCATACTGGTGAAGAAATTGCAGATCAAGTACTTCACTAATTATGTAAATTGGTTTTTCTTAGTGCAAAGACCCGTCCTATGACAATGCTGTCAGTATGTTGGGATGTAATAAAGCCATGTAGCAAAATGTTAAAACATGACATAATGCATATGCCATTTTTATGCTATATGCTGCACATTCACCTAATCTTGTAGGACACAGCACAGAATATTGTTGTCTGAAAGCAGTTGATGTTTTTCCCATTGTTCAGTTACTCTACAATTTTTTGCCACCTCTATTTACGAATGGGCAGTTCTTAAAACTGTATTTATGCAATGATAGAGTATTAAGATGTTCTTTTTAAAATTTTTTTTTTTTTTTT
>NW_006922105.1:127881-140442 GCF_000298275.1 Orycteropus afer afer | reverse complement strand
ATAACAACAACAACAACAACAACAAATTGCTTTATGCATGTTCCTAATTTTAATGAAGCAGAACACTAACTGAACCACAGAATGCTCATTTTCATCCCTAAAGAGACTCAAATGCCCTCAGTGTACAATAATTCAAGACAGACTCAATTAATTATCCTTAGGATGCATGGAAGTAGATATTGTCTGGCAGCTTAATGGAGATAAAATCGTTGAAGAATTTGTAAGAGCAAATAGAAGGAAAGATTTTTAATTAGAGCATGTTAAAGATGAAATCTAAAAATAGGATATAGTACTTTGTTGTAATACTTGTTTTCTGATCAGTAAACTTTCTTTTATGACATCTTTTCATTTGTTTATTTATAATTGTAACATTTATTATGAGATCATCAAGACTGAAGTATGATCCATTTAAGCAAAATTGGTGAAAGTAACTTTTCATTGTGGGAGATCAATAGAATTTTACTTCGATTGTTGAAACAATTAAGTTTGGTGCCTTATGAATGTTTGTAGTGACCTATGCTTTGTTGCAAAATATGCAGAATATCTTTTTTTTTTTTTTTTGTAGAAAATATAGTGTATAGTAAAAATCATCATAACCCACTGCTTTGGTTCTCTAGTACTGCTATAAGAGACATACCATAAGTGGATGACTTAATGAATAGGGAATTACTCTTTTGCAGTGTCGGAGGCTAGAAGTCTATCAAAGGACCAGCTGTAGGGGCTGGGCGAATGACCCTCAACCGTGAGCTTCGCTCTGGCTCCTGTTCCATGCCCACTAGAGCTGGAAGCTTTTTCTAAGTCATGAAGCTGCTGGCTGCTAAGGCTGATGAACTCAAGATCGACAAGTAAAATGGTACAGTCCCAAGATTATCAAGCAATATGGCAGGCCATTAGTTTTAGTACAGAAACAGTCCCAAGATTGGCAAGCAACATGGTAGACCGCTGATGACTCAGTCAAATGCAGGATCCAGATGTGCCAAAAAGCTAGAGACTTTTCCTACAACGTCCATGTATACAGGAAGCAGGCCACACTCCAAAGTCTGCTCCCTAGCTGCTCACACAGCAGATTCTACCGTGAAGAGGATAACAGTATTGTCGTGAGGAATAACTACATCTGGCCATGTAGCCACTGAAGACCACAGCTCAGACAAGCTGACACACTTTAACGACCACACCCACATCCACTAAAAATTTTATAATCTAGTTCATCTCATTCCACTAAAATGTCATATACCACTTTTGTACTCCATACCTACTATAACAAAACACAATGCACTGCTGTCGAGTCAGATCTGACTCATAGTGACCCCTCCTTGGGTTTCCAAGGTAGTATCACTATGAAAATAAATTGCCCAACCTTCCTTCCAAGGAGTGGCCAGTGAGTTTGAACCTCCAGCCTTCTGGTTAGCAGTCAAAAGCGTTAGGCACTATGCCACCCAATATTATAGTCACTTTTAAAAAGAAATTTCATCATGGATAGCTAAGACACACACACACATACATATGCATAGTCCCATTCATTCATTCATTCAAATGAATCAATAAGCAGAGGAGAGGTGTCTTGGTCTGGATTTTCTGGAGAATTTTGTAGAGAAGCAAAATCAATGAAGCTTATGTATGTATATGTAGAGATTCATCTCAAGGAAATGGCTCAAGTGGTTGTAGAGGTTGGCAAGTCTCAAGTCCATGGGATTGGAGGCTTTTTATGACTCATATAGCTGCAGAAGCTGACAAATCCAAGATTCGCAGGTCAAATGGCAGGCTGCCACCTCATGGGCTCTGGAGGCTAACAAATCTGAGATCAGTAGATAAGATGCAGGCTGCTATCTCAAGTCCCAAGAACCAGAGGTCCTCTTATGATGAGCAAAATTCAGGATCCAAAGTGAGCAAAAAGCTAGAAAGCTTTGCCAGAACATCCATGTATAGTGGATGCAGGCCACAACAAGGAAAACACCCTTTCAACTGATTAACTATTCATGGGATATCTCACAATGAAAGTGATTACATTATATCAGGTTACAAAATGGGGGAGGCTACATCATTATATAAGTACCAAACTACATCATAACTGCCAAACTACTGAGAATTTTGGCCCAACAAAGTTGACACACAGCCTTACCCATCACAAGGGCATGCAGATTATCAGTGCTTCGGGTCTCACATGACTTAATCCAGTCCTGGCAAAGATGTTACTTTGATGACTGAGGTGCACCTGACTTAAGCCATGATATTTTCAGCTGCCTCATATACATGTGAAAGATAGACAATGAATAAGGAAGAATGAAGAATTGATCCCTTTGCATTATGGTGTTGGTGAAGAATTTTGCATATACCATGGACTGCCAGAAGAGTGAACAAATCTGTCTTGGGAGAATCACAGCCACAGTGTTCCTTAGAAGTAAACATGGTGAGACTTAGTCTCACTTACTTTGAACATGTTACCAGAAAGGATAAATCCATGGAGAAGGGCATCATGCTTGGCAAAGTAGAGGATCAGAAAAAAATAAGAAGACCTTTAATGAAGTATATTGACAGTGGCAGCAAGAATGGTCTCCATCATAGCAATGATTCTGAGAATAGCACAGGAATGGGCCATATTATGCATGAGGTCTCTGTGAGTCCGAACCCGATTGAAGGCACTAACAATGAGAACAATTTCTATCTGATGAAAGTGAAGCATTACAGGAATATTCTAAAGAATTGTTGTTGTTGTTAGGTGCTGTCAAGTCAGCTCCAACTCATAGCAACCCTACATACAATGGAACAAAACACTGACCAGTCCTGTGCCAGCTTCACAATCCTTGCTATACCTGAGACCATCATTGCAGCCACTGTGTCACTCCATCTTGTTGAGGGCCTTCCCCTTTTTGTTGACCCTCCACTCTACCAAGCATGATATCTTTCTCCAAGAAATTGTCCCTTCTGACAACGTAACCAAAGTAGGTCAGACAAAGTCTGACCATTCTTGATTTCAAGGAGCGTTCTGGCTTCACTTCTTCCAGGACAGATTTGTTAGTTCTTTTGGCAGTCCATAGTACCTTCAGTATTCTTTGTCAACACCACAACTCAAAAGAATCAACTTTTCTTAGGTCTTCTTTATTCATTGTACAGCTCTCACATGCATATGAGGTGATTGAAAATACCATGGCTTGTGTTAGGCACACCTTAATCTTCAAAGAGACATCTTTGCTCTTCAGCACTATAAAAAAGTTCATTCTAAGGAATAGTTTGGGAAATAACTGGACAGCCATTATGTAAATATATGAACATTCAAAACCACACTGCCTGGAAGAGATTATTTGGGTCCTTGAGGGAGAAATAGGGAAGGAAGAAGACTGGGAGTTGTGCTGATATAAATTTATTTTTCAAATTCATTTAAATATTAGATGTTATTAGATTATTAAATTTTTTCTGAACTCATTCATTTCCTTTTCTCTGACTACTTACACAACTACATTTTCTCTAGGGTTAATCTATCTTATCCAAATCCACTGCTATAGAGTAAATTCTGACTTATAGAGACCTCCATTGGGTTTCCAAGGCTATAAATCCTAACAAAAGTAGACTGCCTCATCTTCCTCCCATGGAGTAGCTGGTGAGTTTGAACCACCTACATTTTGGTTAGCAGGCAAATACCTTAACAACAGTGCAGAGTTCCTTATATCTTTTCTTCTATCTTTGATTACTGTAAAATATTTCAAACAGAAAGAAAGACTAGAACAATGAACGCCCATTGCCCATAACCTAGCTTCAAAAACTATCAACTAATGGCTAATCTCTCTCTCTCTTTCTTTCTTTTGTCCCTCTCTGCCTCCTTCCCTCACTCCCCCCTGCCTTTCTTTCTTCCTTCTTTTTTTCCATCCTTCCTTTTTTAAATCCTTACACCCATATCAAAACTTTCTCTTAACTATCCATCTATTCTTCCCTCATGCCTGATAACCAACAAAGAAAATTTCCTTCCCTTTGTAAACCTTTTCTTGACTTTTGACAATAATGGACTTATGTATTTGTCCCTTCTGTGATTGACTTATTTCACTCAGCATAATGCCCTCCAAGTTCATCCATGTTATGAAATGATTCACTGATTCTTCATTATTTTTTAGTGTTGTGTAGTATTCCATTGTGTGTTTGTACCATAATTTTGTTATCCATTTGACCGTTGATGGGCACTTAGGTCATTTTCATTTCTTCACTACTCTAAATAGTGCTGCAATGAACATGGGTGCACATGTATCTATTCATGTCATGAGTCTCACTTATTTAGGATATATTCTCAGTAATGGGATTGATGGATCAAATAGTATTTCTATTTCTAACTTTTTAAGGAGCCACTATGTCATTTTCCATAGAGGTTGTACCATTATCACAGTTTCAACAGCAGTGTATGAGAGTTCTAATCTCTCCACACCCTTGCCAGCATTTGTTGTTTTCTGTCCTGTTGAACTTTGCTTTTATTGCTGGAGTGAGATGATATCTCATTGCTGTTTTGATTTGCATCTTTCTTTCTAATGGCTAATGATTGTAGGCATTTCTTCATGTGTTTATCGGCTGTCTGAATATCTTCTTTAGTGAAGTATCTGTTCATATACTTTTCCCATTTTTGAATTGCATTGTTTCTCTTTTTGATGTTGAAGTATTGAAATTTTCTATAAATTTTAGAGATAAGTCCCTCATCAGACATGTCATTGCCAAATATTTTTCCCAATCCGTTGTTGTTGTTGTTGTTTTGTGCCGTTGAGTCGGCCCCGACTCATAGCGACCCCTCCTTGGGTTTCCGAGGCAGTATCACTACGGAAGTAGGATTGCCCAACCTTCCTTCCGAGGAGTGACTGGTGGGTTTGAACCGCCAGCTGTCTGGTTAGCAGGCAAGTGTCTTAGCCACTATGCTAATCCGTGGTTGTCTTTTTACTGTTTTGGAGAAGTCATTTGATGCACCTAAGAATTTAATTTTTAGAAGGTCCCAGTCATATGTTTTATCTTCTACTGTTTGTGTATTTTGGGTTATGCTTGATAATCTATTTATACAATAAATTAGGGCCCCTACTTTATCTTGTAGGGAGCTCTGGTAGCATAGTGGCTAAGACACTTGCCTGCTAACCAGACGGCTGTCGGTTCAAACCCACCAGCCACTCCTCGGAAGGAAGGTTGGGCAATCCTACTTCCATAGTGATACTGCCTCGGAAACCCAAGGAGGGTCGCTATGAGTCAGGGCTGACTCGACGGCACATAACAACAACAACTTTATCTTATAATCTGTTATAAGAAGGTAAATTTTACTAGTTCCAGATTCAGACCATTTCATGAAAACGTTTCTGTGAAAATATTTCTGGATGTCCACAGAAACATAGGTAATTCAGATGCCCTAAAATCTTAGACTTGGATCAAACTGATTAAAGTTCTCCACACAGTGAGCCATCTGTGTGTGCTTTAAGAAAACATTTCCCCCAGGCCTTCTGATGGAAACACTCCCCAGATTCAGTAACATGTTTCTGCTCAACTTCTCTCTTCTTCTGTTGCTTTTTTTGGATTTCCAGTTCAGGAGCAAGATAATGTCCAATCAGATACATTACCTCAACACTGACATCTTCTATTTTTAAATTCTGAATGACATTTTGCATGTGAATGTTAATGAAGCCATTTATCTGAAGAAAATACTAACTTGGACTCAGAGAAATGAAAAGAGACAAATCCAAAATGCTAAAATAATTCCTTAATCTATCTCTCATTGCTGCAATAGCTTCAAGTGAGAGCCATGCAATTTTACTAAGTGACAGAGGTACTTATCAGGATAGCTAGGTCTTCACTTTCTCCAGGATCTCACTTGGCTTCTGTTTCAAACATTTTCACCTTCATCGAGTTTTCCACTTCTCTTTAAGTGTGCTTAGAGCTTGAAGTATGAACATACCATTTTCCCAGAAGAAATAATTGATGATGAGCCTCCCTCATATTGTCCTGGATCAATTTATACAGACCCTCTCCCCCACATCAAATTTTATCACCCTTTTTCTCATTCATCCTCTACAAAATTCTTATCATAACAAATAAATTCAACTTGATCATTTGCTTCTCTGATGGTTTGTTAATATGACACAGAATATACAGAAATAGACCAGACCTGTGCTCTTCAATCTAATAGCCACTAGCCATAAGTTGCTATTTTTATTGAAATGTAAATTAATTAACAAAAAATAAAATAAAAATTAAGCTGCTCAGCTACATGGCTATATTTCAAATACTTAATAACCATATGTAGCTTGTGGCTATTGAACTGACCAGTACAGAAATAGAACATTTCCATCTTCACGGAGAGTTATATTGGACAACACTGGACTCCACGATTAAGGAAACTTGTTAATTCTTCAATTCAACTTGGCTAAGATTTTTTCCTGTATATATATATATATATATATATTAATTTTGCAACTCCTTTAGAGCATAGGAGCATTCTCATGAGCATATACCTTGGCTAGTGTCAAACTTAAGAGGTTAATTCAGTTTCTAGGGAAGAGTTTATCAGGCTGAGCAGACAGCAAAAGAGGATGTCATGCCAAAATGGACCAGTTGAATCAGGCCGTTGATCTGGAAGCTGTTGAAAACAAAAAAGTCAGTAAAGGACCCTTTGTGGAACTGATATCATGGAGCTAGTCAAGGGAGAGAACATTAAAGCCAAATGCAGATTAGAAGGAAATTTACAGCCAAAAACCAGCTGCTGGCAACAAGGAGCACAAAAAGGCAAGGTACTGGCAGGTAGAATACAGTGTCAGAGGGAAGTGGGGACTGTGGAGATAGAGAGGTGAGGTGCGCTGTGCAGAGTGTCAGAGGACCTGCCGCCCTTTGAAAGAGGCTCAGGATCTCTAGAAGCACCATTCCTTCATTCAAAGCGTTGTGCTTATGCAAGACTGATAAGAGCTTGGACTAAGTACATACAAAAGTCTCAGCATCTGTGAAGAGAAAGCCATTTCTTGGTCCTTTTGAATCTCTCCTCTTGTTTGTGCCTACCCTCTTGTCTTAGACCCTATGTCTAATCTCTGGGTACAATGTTCAATATTCCAATTTGTACTTGGGACAGAAAAAAAAAAGCAGCATAAAAAAAGCAGATTTCTCAATCTCACACTCTTTATCTCAATAAAACAGAAGAAAAAAACAAACTCCAAACTCACTGCTGTTGAGTCAGCCCCAACTCATAGCAACCCCTCCTTGGGTTTCTGAGGTGTTATCACTATGGAAGTAGATTGCCCAATCTTCCTTCCAAGGAGTAGCTAGTGGGTTTGAACCACCAGCCTTCTGTTTAGCAGTCAAATGCCTTAGCCAGTGTGCCATCAGAGCCCCCTTTATCTCATTAAGAGTATGTATAAGAGAATATATACTCCTATTATATACCACCAGGCCTTTCTTTTGAGGTGTCTCTGATCTCTATGAGTCTGAATTAACTCGATGACAGTGGGTTTGGTTTGGTGGGTGGGTGCATATACTTGCTATTGCTCTTGAGTCAATTCTGACTCATGGCTACCCCATGTATGCAGAGTAGAACTGTTGCTTGGACTAATTGTTTCCATGAATCTTTGGTTTTCTTCATTCTCCTTTCCTCTGGATGAGGAGAGACCCATTGTTGCATCTAGATGGCTGCTTGCAAGCTTTTAAGATCTCAGTCGGTACTCGCCAAAGTAGGAGGTGGAACAATGTTTTGTGCAGCATGTTATGCCAATTGAGCTTGATGTCCCCTGCAACTATGGTCCCAAGCCCACAGGTTCAACTACTCGCTCCCTCTGGGTAGCTTGCTGTGGCCAAGAAGTGACTACAAACTTGTCCCCTGTCAGCTCTACTATGTTGTTGTTATGTGCTGTTGAGTCGGACCCAACTCATAGCGACCCATCCTTGGGTTTTCAAGGAAGTATCACTACAGAAGTAGATTGTTCAAACTTCCTTCCAAGGAGTAGCTGGAGGGCTCTACTATACACCTGGGAATTCTTACAGAACATAAAAATACACTTGTAGAACCATTGTCTGCCAACCCTATACATGGTCTTGGGTTCACTTCCCCCTGCATAGACATACCTAATAGTTCAGCCTGTCCACCCCTCTATCCACCCATATACCCATGTTTGCCTTCACTGACAACACAGTACTATATGTACAAACAGGTTCATCTTTGTTGTCTGTACCTCCCATGCACCTCTTTATGTCTTCTTCCTCAATGCCACCATGTTGATCACTCACATTTGGTACATTGCCCTTCTCTTCATCCAAATCAATACTTATCTTTACCTATCTAACAGTGTCCCCTCCCCTCCCTTCCCACCCCTGGTAACCAACAAAGAAAATTTCCTTCCATATATAAACCTTTCCTTGACTTTTTACAATAACGGACTAATACAGTATTTCTTCTTCGGTGACTGACTTATTTCACTCAGCATAATGTCCTCCAAGTTCATCCACGTTATGCACTGTTTTGCAGATTCTATGTTATTCTTTAGGGTTGCATAGTATTCCATTGTGTGTATGTACCATAGTTTGGTTATCCATTCCTTCAACAATGGACACCTAGGTTGTTTCCATCTTTTGGCTATTTTAAGTAGTTTCATGCAATTTTTTTAAACCTTTTTTTTTTTTTTCTCATGTTACCATGTACTGTTTTGCACAATCAATGAAACAGAACAGAAGCAGCCATAATTTAAAAAAACACAGGAAATGTGGCCAAATTCAGTGTGGTCATTCTAAGCACAACTATATTGTGAAATATCCTCTTGGTAATACCCACTCCAAAGCTATTTATGTGAAGCTCAAGGTCTTGCTTCCTTCTGTTTTATTCTGTACTCTTTTCTATTTCTCTCTCAGTCTCTTCCCCTGGATCCTTATTCCTCCCCTTCTTCAATTTTGGAAACTGGAAATCATTTCTTGCTAAGTTTATTCCTTTCCATTTCTGTTTTTCTGGAGGCATTTGAAGCTACAGTGGGACTTCCCTGTTCATAGGTTCTGCACCCCAGGATTCAAGGAATGCTTAATGGAAAATTTTTGGAAAAAAATGAAAAACATTTAAGTGGTAAAAGTAATCCCTCAAAAGCTAAGAGGCAGCTGCAAAGTGCTATTTATATAGTAGTTGCATTGTTTAGGTATGACAAGTAATCTAGAGATGACTTAAAGTTTTCAGAAGGATGTGTGTAGGTTATATGCAAATATATATCATTTTATAGAGGGATTTGAAAATCACCAGATATATGAAGGGGTCCAAAAACCAGTCCCCCATGGATACCGAGGTAGCACTTTATTTCTATCTTTTATATTTAAGTTCTCTTCTCTTTTTGTTACCCCCAACATTTGCATTGCCCTATCCCACTGATTTTGTGGCTTTTAACCTCCTACCTCACCTCAGCTCCAACCTCCCAACCTCACACCTGATGTCAGCCATGATCCTTACTTGTTGGCTTCAATGGTGAGTACTCAGGGAAACACCATGCCTCCCATAATGACCACAGGACACATCCTCACATCTGTCCCTCACATCTATTTTGGTATACTTTGCATGTGATCACTTTAAGCTAAAGAAGAGGTAGACACAGAAATGGGAATAGGGCATAATCTAAAAAGTCAGCCACTGCACTGGGTGCAAGTGGCAATCAAGAGTTGGCATAAAGAAGATGAAGCTCTGGTTTCTTCTGAGGAAGGGTCAAGAAGAAGGTCAGGTAGATCTGAAAGTGCTCAGTTCATCAAGTTTAATTTCATTTGCTCCCATCCTGACTAAGGCTCCCCCTAAGTTGTACCCATGCCCATTTTCTAAAGGTACTACTAATTTACTAACATCTAATTGCACTGAAGTCATTCATGTATCTGATTTGGCTCTCTTTTGGTCAGTTGAGGGTGGATCTATATATCTTGCATGAATTAAGTCATCAGTAAAGAATCATTATATAAGTTAATGCATAAACAAATATGGTGCACTGTATAGGAGCCAAAACAACTATAAATATATTAATGTAGAGTATATGTGAATAATATCACAAGGAGGAGCCCTGGTGATACAGCAGTTAAGCACTCAGCTACTAACCAAAATGTCGGTAATTTGAACCCACCAGCTGCTCTGTGGGAGAAGGATGTGGCAGTCTGCTTCTGTAAAGATTACAGCCTTGGAGACCCTGAGGAGCAGTTCTACTCTGTCCTGTAGGGCCACTATGATTTGCAATCAACTTGACAGTAATGGATTCTTTTGTTTTTTAATGTTACACAATAAAGAATCTCCTGAAAACATTGCCACTCACCATGGGGCAGGAAATCAGAGCAGGCCTGAAAATGAGAGAAGGAGTGGTCTGGCTCTGTGTGGGAATCTAATACACAAACATTCTGAAAAAGAGAAGTGTTAGTGGTTCAGCGGTCTCAAGATGTCTACTCTGGTGGAACAAAAAAAGGTCCGTGTGTGCGTGTGTGTGTGTGTGTGTGTTTGCGAATAGATTCAAAGCTCCAAGTAACCAAAGAGTGAGCCTTAGCTCAGGCTCCTGTTGAGTAAAGTACTCTGCATGGAGAGAAGGAATGAAACTGCCCAGGTACATGTTCTCACTTCATTCCTGTTGTTGGAAGTGTCTCAGCAGAGAATACACCGAAACAGTGGCCAGAGATTGTACCATTTGACTGGGCTACCAGGTCAATGTGGAGGTACTTGCTCAATTCCAGGTAAAACTACCTGTTCAAGATAGATATTAGAATGGCAAGACCATCAGAGTAGTACAGTGAAGCCCCATGGCAAAAATATAGTAAAATATATATATATATATATATATATAGTAATCATGCTTGACTCCATGCACTACCTGGAGCTAAGAAAGCATTTATTGGGTTATTGCAGTTATCACAAGAAAGAGATCTCAGATCCAGAAGAAAGACACTCTTGAAACAGGTGGGATAAGAGCTCAGTATCATCTAATTTTAGAATGGAAAACTATATGATCATACTGGTATCCTAGGCTGATAAAGCAGGATGTATTGGTTACAATAATAGAATTTTGTCCTACCTGGGTCTTGAAGAATTCAACCCAAGGATATGGGAAGAGAAAAAGTGTTCTTTACTCTTTTTTAGCATCAAAAAGATCAGGAACAATGACAGCAACAATATAAAGATGATGGTGGAACCAAGACTATCTCATATTTCACTCTTTCTACATTTAATTTTTATGGGAACATATATAATTTTATGGGGATAAATATATTTGAATAATTCCATGCCAGTTGCCAGCCTTTTGGTCCCACTTAGGTTCTGAACCACAGAAATCCAAGCTCTTAATGTATTAGGATATCCTTTAAGCAGGCAGCATGGGTCTGAAAATACTCCTTGGAGTTTAAGAAGGAATTATATGTGATGGGCATCAAGCTAGGCTTCACTATCTACCACAACTTTGCATACAGAACCAGTTACAATGGTCCTTCTACTAAGATTCTTTGTTTCCTCTGTAATTTTCTAGCTCTGTAGTAGAGATCAGCTCTGAGGACTCAGGGAGCAGACTTGGGGAACTGGAGCCCTTAGGCCTATCATTTTCCTGCCTCTATCACAATTCTTATGAAGGAAGAGGCCATCAACTTCGCAAAGAATTGGCCAGTGAAAACCTTATGAATAGCAAAGGAACACTATTTGATACATTACCGCACAACTTTATGAGTAGTACAGTTAGGTTAGAAGGCTCTCAAAATAGGACTGGGAAAAACTGCATCATCTGAGTAAATCTAGCCTTACTCCTATGGATAATGTAAAGCTTTTGAGACCTCCATTTGCTGATGTGGCACCACTCAAATTGAAGAGAAACAGTTGCAGATATCCATTAATCATAGGAACATGCAATGTACAAAGTATGAATCTAGGAAAATTGAAAGTTGTCAAAAATGAAATGGAATGCATAAAGATTGATATCCTTGGCATTAGTGAGCTGAAATGGACTGATTTTGGCCATTTTGAATCAGACAGCCATATGATCTACTATGCCGGGAATGACAATTTGAAGAGGAATGTTATGGCATTCATCATCACAAAGGATGTTTCAAGATCTGTCCTGAAGTACAATGCTGTCAGTGATATGATAATATCCATATGCCTACAAGGAAGACCAATCCATAGGACTATTGTTCAAATTTATGCAACAACCACCAAAGCCAAAGATAAGGAAATTGAAGGTTTTTATCAATTTCTGCAGTCTGAAATTGACCAAACTTGCAATCAGGATGTGTTAAGTATCACTGCTGACTGGAATGCAAAAGTTGGAAACAAAGAAGAATCACTGGTAGTTGGAAAATTTGGCTTTGGTGACAGAAATAATGCTGGAACTCGCATGGTGGAATTTCGCAAGACCAACGACTTGTTCATTGCAAACACCTTTTTTCAACAACACAAACAGTGGCTCTATATGTGGACTTCACCAGATGGAACACACAGGAATCAGATTGACTATATCTGTGGCAAGAGGCGGTGGAAAAGCTCAACATCTTCAGGCAAAACCAGGCCAGGAGCTGATTGTGGAACAGACCATCAACTGCTCATATGCAAGTTCAACTTGAAGTTAAAGACAATTAAAACAAGTCCAAGAG
>NW_006922105.1:121398-126189 GCF_000298275.1 Orycteropus afer afer | reverse complement strand
TTGGTCATGTTGTCAGAAGGGACCATTCCCTGGAGAAGGATGTCATGCTTGGTAGGGTGGAAGATCAATGAAAGAGGGGGAGGCCTTCAACAAGATGGACTGACATGGTAGCTGCAATAATGGGCTCAAGTATAGCAGGGATCATGGAGCTGGTGCGGGATCGGGCAGTGTTTCATTCTGATGTTCATAGGGTTGCTATGAGTTGGAAATGACTCGATGGCACCTAACAACAATAACAACATCACAACTCTTCTCAGCAGCCAGTTCTCTACATCAGCTTGCATTGCCCTCCCTTATTAAGAACCAGGCATGCTTCACTTGATCATGAGAAGAGCTCATATAAAAGGATAGGCATCATGCAGCACTCTAGCTTCCCGGACAGAGATTCCAGGGTGCAATCTACTCAGACTTGATCTCCTTGTCCCACAAGGAAAAAAGAGATCGGTGATTGATTGGTGTCTTAGCCAGTTTCTGACATTCTGGCCCAGCCTACACCTGGTTATGTCTTGCTCATAGGACATCCCACAATAGCACACAGCCAGGGTTCCTCCATTTGTGAAAATAACAGGGATCTATTTTCTGTGTGAAAATGATTGTTTAAATTATACTTTGTACTTTGAATCTATGTTATTATTGCTTACATTTCTCTAATATTTAATTGAAGTGGAAAAGGTGTATACAATTAATCATGTGAACCCACATATGGAATAATGTACTACCTGATAATTTGGTTTCTTCTATTCAATGTGCTTAGATCTTTAAAAAAAAAAAAAAAAAAAAAAGTCTTGCCATCTAACCTGCAGTGGTTGCAGTGATGACAAGAAATGATAGTTTTTTTTCTGGTTCTTTGACAGCAGTAATCTATTGGGACGCTACATAAGTGTGTCTCATGTGTCACCCAACATGCCTGAGCAGGTTTTAGTTCCATATTCATCTTTCCTTTTCTGGTGTTACATCAATTTTTACCACACTAGTCTCCCAACTGCAGGAGGTATTAACATAAAACTGAATGCAGGTTATTCGGGGTCATTTGAAGTCACCAAGAAGATCTTTAGAAATGTACAGAAGAAAACTTAAACAAAAATTCAGCTTTATGTTTAAACTTGCATAACAATATTTTATGGTTTATTTTTGTTCTAACCCATTAGCTATTTTTATTCTTGTGGTGAAGTGAATTACTTGCTATGGCTTTTCTAGCCACAGTCTTTGTAACTCCCACTGGATTACTGGGTTGTTGTTGTTGTTGTTGTTATTTGCCGTCAAGTCGGCCCCGAGTCATAGTGACCCCTCCTTAGGTTTCTGAGGCAGTATCACTATGGAAGTAGGATTGCCCAACCTTCCTTCCGAGGAGTGGCTGGTGGGGGATTACTGGGTGGGACCATGCAAATAAGGTGTGTAGGACTCTGATGTCGGGACTGGTTAGTTTTGTCACTATGCCAGGCTTAAAATGAGCCCTCCTAGAGGAACTGTGGTGGTGTACTTCCTAAGATATTTGACTGCTAACCAGAAGGCTGGTGGTTCAAACCCACCAGCTGCTCCTCAGACGGAAGATTGGGCAATCTATGTCTGTAGAGATACCGCCTCAGAAACCCAAGGATTAGTAGCTATGAGTTGAATCAACTTGACGGCAAACTCAGAGAGAGGCAGAGAAGGGATCTCACTACCATAAACAGAGAAGAGTTAGAGGTGGAGTAGAACACGTCCTTGGACCCTAGATCCCTGCACTGTACCTCCTTGGCAGAGAGACACCCTGGCAGAGAGATGCCCTGATAGAGAGATACCCCAGCAGAGAGACGGCAGCAGTACAACCAAGATGCATGAGACAGAGCCAGCAGGCTTACCTGACCCCTTGAGCGGGAAAGCTGAGTGCCCTTGCACAGGAGGCTTGCTGACAGAGTGGGGTGCACCTAGGTGTACCTATCAGCAGAGCTGAAAGAGCTTTGTGACACTTGCCCAAGCAGAGCAGAGGCCAGGCAGAGGGGTCAAGCTCCAGAGAGGGCACAGCAGAGGGAAGACTGTCCTGATCAAAGATTTGTATCCTGAGCATGTTCTTGAACCTGATTTGTGGCCTGTTACTTCCCTAATAAACCCCATAGTTGTAAATATTGTCTGTGAGTTCTATGTGGCCATTGCAATGAATGATCGAACTTCTGTAATGATACTGCCTCAGAAATTCAAGAAGGGGTCACTATGAGGCAGATCTGACTCAATGGCAGTGAGTTATATGGGAGGGACAGTTGGTGTCAGAATCGATAAAAGGCAACTAAAGGCGGCAACATGTCTGGCCTCACAGGAATAAGCCTTGTGCTATTGATGATGATTCTGTCTTCCTCTTGTGAAGTTAGAGGAGTTCAGAAGATGTTGCCTCCATGTCCTTTTAGCAATTCTTTACCTTCTATTTCCTAATTTTTACTATCTAGATATTAATTCAATTATAAATAATTTTGTGGTTAATGTAGCTGAATAAGGTACATTTTACTTTAAAAATATACTTGGCCATCATGTTGATGATATGTATCAAAAGTACAATTTCCTGTTGCACAGGCACTGAATATTTCTGGCAAAGTCCAACCAGAAATTTTGGTTAAGCTGATCACTGTTTTCTGCATGACAGAGTCAGTAGTGACATTTTTGAATCCTTATCAATTTTACTTTCTTTTAGACTGACAACAATTAATTTGACCAAAATATCATCAAAATACTTCCTGGAGCAGTGATCAGAGCATAGAGAACACTGACCTTATGTCCAATTTATCTTTAGACTCAAAGGAGGTTAAAAAGTCATCATCAGAAACTGAATCCAACAAAGAACAAGGTAGAATGGATGCTAGTCTACTGTGGAATTCTTTCTAAAAAGAATTTAACTCTAATATATATTTTATAAAAAGTATTGCTGATGAGAATAGGGTATCTTCTAAAATCCATATGCTAAAACTCCCACCTACAATGCAATGAACATAATGTTAACTAATTAACATTAGTTAATTAGTTCAACTAATTAAATGTTATGGTCATTATTGAATATTATTGGATACCCAGAGTCTGGGGTACAGGGCCATTGCCCATATGGTCTCAGAGAACAGATGATTATTTTTTCAAGCCTTGAGAGCTAATGTAATTTGCTCTGCTGGGTTTCAGATTTGGTGTCTGTTATCCTTTCTTTACTTCCAGTGTATCCTATTTGTAACGGCAATGTCTACCCTGTGCTAGTTTTTCCATTGGACTTTGAAAGCAGATAACTTGTACTCCAGATTTCACACATTCATAGATGAAAAGACATGTCTCCACAGGATGGAATATGCCTAAAGTCTCACCCATATTTCATTTAGATGATTCAGAAGATGAGATATTGAACTTGGAGTTGATTTAAGACTTTTAGGATAATGTGATAGGGTGAATGTGTTTTACATGTGGAAGGACATGAGTTTTGGGGGGCTAAAAGGTAGAATGTTATGGTTTAAATTGTGCCCCCCCCAAAAAAATACATGTTATAAATACTAAACTCTATACCTGTGATTACAATCCCATTTGGGAATAGGTTGTCTTTGTTGTGCTAGTGAGGCATGATGTCTTGAGTTCATCTCTTTTGAGATATAAAAGAGAATTAACAAGGAAGGGAGTGAGCTGAGATGCAGTGAGACAGATGTTAAGACATATAGAGGTCTCTAAGGAATCAGAAAGCAGAAACTGAAAAGACAAGGACCTTCTTCCAGAGCCAATAGAGAGAAACCCTTCCCCTAGAGCTGGGGACTAGACCTAGGGACTCTGAATTCATATGTCAAGTCTCCTTAACTGTGAGAAAATCAATTTCTATTTGTTAAAGTCATCCACTTTGGTATTTCTGTTACAGCAACACTAGATAACTAAGACAAGGTCAAATTATCTTCACTGGTCACAGAAGAATTTCTCCTAGAGTGGAAATTGTCTTCAAGAAATAGCCTTATGATCCCTTGAGTAAGAAGAGATCCATTAAAAGAGAACATGAGCATCAGTAAAACACATTATAATTGATGTGGAAGGAGGTGAGATAAGACCAATGATTAGAGGGATTTGTGCCCAAAATTAAATGGGAAAGAAAAGCAAAAAAAGAATGAGAAGGGAGGAAGACAAGAGAAGGGTACAGACTGGTGGAGAGTCGGAGTCTCAGAAATGTGAAGGGCTAGTGAAATTGCCAGGGATAGGATGACCAAAGTATCTCCATCACATTTATTTTTCCCAATGCTCTCTCTTACTCATTTGCAAAAATCCTTAGTAAAGTCAACCAGGATCACAAGTACTTTTTCTGAGAGCATTTTCTTGTGTGGATGGTTAGGTGAGTATTAAATTTTAAGAAGAAGATACTTGATTTTATATCTTGGCCATCACAGTGCATAACCAACCATTACCACCAGTTGCTGTTGAGTTGATTCTGACTCGTGGTACCCTTCAGTGTGTCAGAGTTGAACTGTGCTCCAAAAGATTCTTAATGGCTGATTTCTTGGAAGTAGATCACCAGACCTTTCTTCTGAGGTGTCTTTGATTTTAAATCATGCAATATCCCCTTGTTCTTTTCACATGACTGTCTCTTGTTCTGTGTACCAGTTCCCCATGAACACAACGAAGAGTTCTGGAATTCCCATACTTCATAATATTATCCATAATATGTTATGATTCATGCATATGAATGCTTTTGCATAGTCAATAAAACACAAGTAAACCTCTTTTTGGTATTCTCTGCTTTCAGCCAGGATTCATTTGATACCAACAATGATATCTGCAGTGCAGTCAATTACTTAATATGGTCCTTCTTTG
>NW_006922105.1:93801-119942 GCF_000298275.1 Orycteropus afer afer | reverse complement strand
AAATTCTTCTCTATGCCATTTTTATAATATCGCTCATTCCACATTCTCTTCTGAATCTGGCTTGAATTTCTGCAGTTCCTCTTCAATGTACTGCTGTAACTATTTTTTAATTAGCTTCAAAAAATTTTACTTGCATGTGATATTAATGATACTGTTTGACAGTTTCTGCATTTTGTTGGATCACTTTTCTTTGAATGTGCACAAATATGGATCTTTTCAAGTTGGTTGGCCAGGTAGCTATCTTTCAAATTTTTTGGCATAGATGAATGAAAGCTTCCAGCATTTCATTCATTCCTGGAAACATCTTAATAGGTATTCTGTCAATTCCTGGAGGCTTGTTTTTCACTAATGCCTTCAGTGAAGCTTGGACTTCTTCCTTCAGTTCCATCAGTTGTTGATCATGTGCTACCTCCTGAAACTGTTGATCATTAACCAACTCTTGTTGGTACAGTGACTCTGTATTTCTTCCATGTTCTTTTGATGCTTCCTGCATCATTCAATATCTTGCCCATAGAATCCTTCAATACTACAACTTGACACTTGATTTTTTTTCTTCAGTTCTTTCAGCTTGAAAAATGCCAAGCATATTCTTCACTTTTGATCTTCTAACTCCAGGTCTTTGCACATTTCATTATCATACTTTACTTCTTGAACTGCCCTTTGAAATCTTCTGTTCAGCTCTTTCATTTCATCATTTCTTCCATTTGCGTTAGCTATTTGCCATTCAAGAGCAAGTTTCAGAGTCTCTTCTGACATCCCTTTTAGTCTTCTCTCTCTCCTGTCTTTTTAATGACTTCTTGCTTTTTGCATGTAAGATGTCCTTGACATTCCTTCACAACTGGTCTGATCTTTAGTCATTAGTGTTCAGTTGTGTCAAACCTATTCTGAAGATGGTTTTGAAATTCAAGTGTGATATACTCAAGATCATACTATAGCTCTTGTTGCTTTGTTTTAATTTTCTTCAGCTTCAACTTGTGCTTGTATATGAATAATTGATAGTCTGTTCCACAGTAAGCCCCTGGCCTTATTCTGACTGATGATACTGAGCATCTCCATCACCTCTTTTCACATATGTAGTTGATTTAATTCATGTGTATGCTGTCTAGTAAGGTCCACATATATAGTCAACATTTATATTGCTGAAGAAAGGTATTTGCAAAATTATATCCTGCAATCTCTGGTGTAATTTCTATCACCAAGGCCATATTTTTCAACTACTGATACTTCTTCTTTGTTTCCAACTTACACATTTCAATCACTACTAATTACCAATACATCTTGATTGCATGTTTGATCAATTTCAGACTGCAGAAGTTGGTAAAAATCTTTGGCATCAGTGGTTGGTACGTAACTTTGAATAATAGTCTTATTAACTGGTCTTCTTTGTAGGCCTATGAGTATTATCCTATCACTGACAGCATTGTGTTTCAGGATAGATCTCGAAATGTTCTTTTTGATGATGAATATGAACCATTTCTTCAATTTGTCATTCCTGGCATAGTGTTCTTGTTGTTATTTGCTGTCAAGTCAGACCCCACCATAGCGGCTCCTCCTTGAGTTTCTGAGGCAGTATCACTATGGAAGTAGATTGCCTCATCTTCCTTCCGAGGAGTAGCTGACGGGTTTGAACTGCCAGCCTTCTGGTTAGCAGTCAAGTGCCTTAGGCACTACACTACCAGAGCTCCTGGCATAGTAGACCATATGATTGTCCAATTGAAAATAGCCAATACTAGTCCATTTCAGCTCATTAATGCCTAGGATATCCATCTTTATGTGTTTTGCTTCATTTTTCACAACTTCCAGTTTTCCTAGATTCATACTTTGGACATTTCATGTTCTAGTTATTAATGGATATTTGCAGCTGTTTCTCCCCATTTTTATTCATGCCACAGCAGCAAATGAAGGTCCCCAAGACTTTACTACATCCATGTCATTAAGGTCCACTCTACTTTGAGGAAGTAGCTCTTACCCAGTAGTATTTTGAGTTCTTTCCAACCTGAGGGGCTCATCTTCTGGCGTTATATCAGACAATGTTCCACTGCTATTCATAAAGTTTCCAGTGGCTGATTTTTTTAGAAATAGACCATCAGGTCCTTCTTCCTAGTCTGTCTTAGTCTGGAAGGTCTCCTGAAACATGTCCACCATGGGTAGTTCTGCTGGTATTTGAAATATTAGTGCCATAGATTCCAGCATCACGGCAATAAAAAAGCTACCACAGGACAAGAAACTAATAGACAAATGGTAGATACTGTCACTCTGCCTCCATTATTTATATTCTGATTAATTCCCAAAAGAATTTGGGCCTTTAAAATTAACTCAATTCTGGTTTATTAATCAGCCTCTTGTGTATTTGAATGGCATGAATAAATTTCCATGAGACTTATCCTAATGGTAATCTGGTTCTCAATACTATACATCCAGAAACTAGATCAATGGTGAACTTATGAAAATGCCAACACCACCTAGAGCTACAATGGGTACAGTTTGGCCTTCATAGTCGGGTATCTGCATAATCAGACACCATATAATATCACTCCAGAGACTTAGGAGCAAGTTGCAATTATCCTCAGCTCTCAACCAGTCATCTTACCAGCAAATTGAGTCCAACGATTAAACCTTATCTTTAAGCCCAGAATAGCTGCACTGGGGAGTTGTATGAGTCAGTCCTTCCAACACATTCTCACCTTATCTTGCCATAGTGCAGTACCACTCAGCTGCTGACACAAAGATTCCTCTATAATTCTCCTCAGTACTTTCAGCTGGATCTTGATTTTAGAAGCACAATGGGTATTTTATGAGCATCACTGATATACTTGGCCCAGCGTCTTATTTTCAAAGCTCTTCTCACTGGAGCCTCTTTAAATAGAACTCTGACTGAAGTTTTCTTGCCTTTTTGAGGAGCCAGTTTTCTGGCTCTCTTCCTCTATTATTACCAGCAGTCCGATTAATATCAAGGACACACTTAACACAATGCTGTCGGTAACTTAGCATCCAGGCCTCCCCAGCTAATATTTGAACTTCACTAAAAAAGAGTGAATGGCAAGCCATTTCTTTACTCGGTGTGTTCTAAGAGTATCACAGTGGTTAAGGACACACTCTCTGGATCCACAGCTGTGTTTGAGGACCAGCACCAGCATTCACCAGCTGTGTCATTTTGGGCGAGTTCCTTAATCTGTCTGAGCCAGTTTCCATTTCTGTCAAATAAGACCAAGTGTACTTACCTTGTGAGGACTAATTGAGAAAATGTAATATCTTAGTTAGCTGCTGCTGCCATAAGAGAATTACCACAAGTAGGTGGCTTTAAAGAACAGAAAATGATTTGCTCACAGTTCAGGACACTTGAACTATGAATTCAGGGCAGAGCTTGAAGGGGTGGTCACGTCTTTGTCTATTTCATCTTCCAGTGGCTGCCAGCGATCCTTGGCATTCTGGGTTTGCGGATACATCTGTCTCCCTCATCTGTCCTCCTTTCCCCACTGTGTGTCTGTGTGTCTATTCTGCTCTTTTTATAACTCAGAAGTGATTAGGATTAGGATACACCCTAATTTGGAATGGGGTCATTAACATACTAAAGAAAACCTCTGTTTCAAACATGGTCAAATTTATAGGTACAGGCATTAGGAATTCAACATATATTTTAGTGGACCATAGTTCATTCCATAACATATATATGAAGCACTTAGACTAGGCTCTGTTACATAATAATAGCTATTATTATTCTTTATAATTGTTATCATTAATGAAAAAATGAATGAATAACCCTAAAAAATAAGAAAATGTAAAATTACTCCTTGGGAGATGAGGTAGAGAGGTCTTTGTGCATCCTTATGTCTGTAGATTAGTGTCTCATTCAGTTTTAGCAGGTCTCCTGCACTCAGCAACTCCTCTATGTAATTAGTAGATTTGGAATACTAAGAGGCAAACTCTCTAAAACCTCACTGTTAACTGGCCACACCCTGATTAAAAGATTTCAGTGAATTTTCATTGTCAAAAATGCAAACACCCACTCTTTGCCTTGACAATCTTAACCCTGTTCTAAGTGCTTTCAAATGTTAAATAGGCTAATACATTCTCCAGAATATAATTGGTATATGTTAAATCTTGCTTTGCCTTTCCTTGAATGTTATTGTGCAACTCCCTTTCCAGCCCTATGGGTAGGGATATCTCCCTATCTCCTGAATATATCAGACACTTTTCATATCCCTCCAATCCTCATCCTATCTGTCAAAGACTGTTTTTCCTCAAACACAGCTCAAATAATTCCCATACTTGACTACTACTCCTATTTGAGGAAGCTGTATGGATTATCTGAACAACTTCATACTCTTGTGTATTTTATGACACTCTCCTGAAGCTCTCCAACAGTTCCGTATACATTAGAAATTAAGTTGTTGTTGTTACGTTGTTAGGTGCCATTGAGTCCACTCCGACTCAAAGTGACCCTGTGTGCAACAGAAAGAAACACTACCCATTCTCACGTCAGCCTCACAATATTTGCTGTACCTGAGCCCATTGTTACAGCTACTGTGGCAATCCATCACATTGAGAGCCTTCCCCTTTTTTGCTGACCCTCCACTTCACCAAGCATGATATCCTTCACCAGAAATGGTCTCTTCTGACAACATGACTAAAGTAGGTGAGATGAAGTCTGGCCATTGTTGCTCACAAGGAAGTCCAGCTGCACTTCCTCCAGGACAGATTGTTCATTCTTCTGGCAGTCCATGATACTTTCAGTATTCTTTGCCAACACCACAACTCAAAAGCATCACATTTTCTTCAGTCTTCCTTTCACATTCTTCAGTCTTCCTTTCACGTTCATATGAGGCAACTGAAAACACTATGCCCTATGTTGTTGTTGTTGTTATGTGCCATCGAGTCAGACCCGACTCATAGCGACCCTTGGGTTTCTAAGGCAGTATCACTACGGAAGTAGATTGTCCCATCTTCCTTCTGAGGAGTGGCTGGTGGGTTTGAACCGCCAGCCTTCTGGTTAGCAGTCGAGTGCCTTAGGCACTATACTACCAGAGCTCCTATGGCTTATGTTAGGTGCATCTTAGTCTTCAATATTACATGTCAGCATTTTACAGAGGTCTTTTACAGCAGAATTTCCCAGCACAATATGTCATCTGATGTCTTGACTGTTGCTTCCATTGGTGTTGATTGTGGAAACAAGTAATATGAAATCTTTGACAACTTCAATCTTTTCTCCATTTATTGTGATGCTGCTTATTGGCCCAGTTGTAAGGATTTTTGTTTTCTTTATGTTGAGATGTAATCCATACTACAGACTGTATTCTTTAATCTTCATCAGTAAGTGCTTCAAGACATCTTCACTTTCACCAAGCAAGGTTGTGTCATCTGCATATCACAGGTTGTTAATGAGTCTTCCTCCAATTCTGATGCCATGTTCTTCGTCATATAGTCCAGGTTCTCAGATTATTTGCTCAGCATCTAGAGTGAGGAAGTATGGTGGAAGGATACAACCCTGACACACTTCTTTCCAGATTTTAACCCATGCAATATCCCCTTGTTCCATTTGAATGACAGCCTTCTGCACTATGTACAGTTCCTAATGAGCACAATTAACTGCTCTGGAGTTCCCATTCTTCTCAACGTTATCCATAATTTGTTATGATTCACACAATCAAATGCTTTTGCATAGTCTATAAAACACAAATACATTTTTTCTGGTATTCTTTGCTTTCGGACAAGATCCATCTGACATCAGCAATGATATCCCTTGTTCCACATCCTCTTCTGAATCCAATTTACATTTCTTGTTGCTCTCGTTAATATACTGCTGCAACCATTTTGAATTATATTCTCCAAGATGTTACTTGCTTGTGATTTTAATGATATTGTTTGATAATTTCCACATTCTGTGGGATCACCTTTCTTCAGAATGGGTACAAATATGGATCTCTTCCAGTCAGTTTGCCAGGTAGCTGTCTTCCAAATTTCTTGCAATAGACGAGTAAGTCCCTCCAGTGCGGCATCCATTTGCTGAAACATTTCAGTGGTTATTCCATCAATTCCTAGAGCCTTGATTTTTACCAATTCCTTCAGTGCAGCTTTGACTTCTTCCTTCAATACCATTGGTTCTTGATTATATGTACCTCCTGAAATGGATGAATATTGACCAATTCTTTCTTGTACAGTGACTGTGTATTTCATCCATCTTTTTTTGATGTTTCCTGCATCATTCAACTTTTGCCCATACAAACTTTCAATATTGCAACTCAAGGCTTGAGTTTTTTTCTTCAGTTCTTTCAGCTTGAGAAATGCTGAGCATGTTCTTCGCTTTTGGGTTTCTAACTCCAGGTCTTTGCACATTTCATTATAATTACTGACTTTGTCTTCTTGAACTGCTCTTTGAAATCTTCTGCTCAGCCCTTTTATCTTGTCATTTCTTCCATTTGCATTAGTTACTCTCCATTCAATAGCAAGTTTCAGAGTCTCTTGTGACATCCATTTTGGTCTTTTCTTCTTTTCCTGTCTTTTTAATGACCATTTGCTTTCTTCATGAATGATGTTCTTGGTGTCATTCCACAATTCATCTGGTTTTTGGTCATTGGTGTTCAATGCATCAATGTTATTCTTTAGTTGGTCTCTGAATTCAGGTGAGATATAATCAATGTTATATTTTGGGTCTTATGGCCTTGTTTTAATTGTCTTCAGCTTCATCTTGAACTTGCATATGAGTAGTTGATGGTCTGTTCCACAGTCATATCCTGGCCTTGTTTTGGCTGGAGATATTGAGCTTCTCCATTGCCTCTTTCCGCAGATGTAGTCGATTTTACTCCTGTGTATCCATCTGGTGAAGTCCAAGTGTATAACTGCTGTTTATGTTATTGAATAAAGGTATTTGCAATAAATAAATCTTTGGTCTTGCAAAATTCTATCATGTGATCTTTGGTGTCATTTCTATCACCAATGCCATATTTTCCAGCTACTGGTGATTTTTCATTGTTTCCACCATTTGCATTCCAATCACCAGTTATAATCAACACATCTTGATTGCCTGTTCAATCAATTTCAGACTGCAGAAGTTGCTAAAAGTCTTCAATTTCCTAATGTTTGGCTTTGGTGGTTGGTGTGTAAATTTGAATAATAGCCATATTAGCTGGTGTTCCTTATAAGCATATGGATATTATCCTATGCTGACAGCATTGTACTTCAGGATAGGTCTTGAAACATTTTTTGTGGTGATGAATGCCACACCATTCCTCTTCAATTTGTCATTCTCAACATAGTAGATCATATAGTTGTCTGATTCAAAATGGCAAAAAACAGTCCATTTCAGCTCAGTAATGCCTAGGATATTGATTTTTATTTGTTCCATTTCATTTTTGACAACATCCAATTTTCCTAGATTCATACTTCATACATTCTATGCTCTAATTATTAATGGATGTTTGTAGCTGTTTTTTCCCATTTTGAGTCCTCCTATATCAGCAAATGGAGGTTCTGAATGCTCTACTCCATCAACATCAGTAAGGTCAACTCTATTTTGAGGAGGCAGCTCTTCCCCAGTCGTATCTTGAGTGCCTTCAGACTTGAGAGGCTCATCTTCAGACACTCTATTGGACGATGTTTCAGGGCTAATTTCATAAAGCTTTCCAATAATATATCGGACAGTGTTTCACTGCTATTCATAAGGTTTTCACTGGCCAATTCTTTGAGAAGTAGATGGCCTCTTCCTTCTCCCAAGTCTGTCTTGATCTGGAATCTCCACTGATAACTGTCCACCATGGGTAACCCTGCTGGTTTTTGAAATACTGGTGGCATAGCCTCTGGTAGCATAGTGCCTAAGGCACTTGACTGCTAACCAGAAGGCTGGTGGTTCAAACTCACCAGACACTCCTTGGAAGGAAGGTTGGGCAATCTACTTCCAAAGTGATATGGCCTTGGGAAAGTCAAGGAGTGGTAGCTATGAGTCGGGTCCTACTCCACAACACCCAACAACAACAACAGCCTCCAGCCTCACAGCAATATGCAAGCCACCACAGTAGGACAAACTGATGGATGAGTGGTGGCTAGAAATGCTAGGGGATTCAAATCCTGCCCACAGCAAGGGCACTTAGGAAATGACCTCTGAGGGACTCACCACCTTTCCAAACTTAAAAACTAATTTAGTCTTGGACCTGGGAAAGAAAGAGCTTTGAAGTTTAGTAGAATTGGGTTCAATCACATCTCTGTTGTTGTTATGTTCCATGGAGTCAGACCTGACTCATAGTTACCCCTCTTTGGGTTTCTGAGGCAGTATCACTATGAAGTAATCACATCTCTAGTATGTAGCAATTATTTCTCTGTGGACAATTACTTAACTTCTTTATGTTGTTGTAGAAAGGTATTCACCATGAATAAGTCATTGGTCTTGAAAAATTCTATCCTTCCTGTATGGGAAGGAGTTTCCTCTAACAGAGCAATGGCGTCCCTCTATGTAGTGCAATTAACAATGTACTTGAGTGCTATCTGAAAGTTTGGAGGTTCAAGTCCACCCAGAGGGACCTCAGAAGAAAGACTTTATGATCTGAAAAACAGGCATTGAAATTCCTATCGGGCACAGTTTACTTAGACATACACAAGGTCACCATCAGTCAGAGTCTACTCCATGGCAACTGCCGTGTTTGTGAATAGGGCTATCAGTGCCGACTTCTAAAGCTTTATTCTGCAGATTCTAGATAATATATGAAAAGCACAATGCCTAGCACAAAGTAGAAGCTAAATTAATGAGAAATATTATTATTTAGTCAACTGAAAAAACTTTGGCTCTGGTGTATTAATTACTCAAGTTCTGTTCTTATTTAAGCCTCTTACACTGTTCAAGAGGTTCATGGTATTTTTCCAGGATTTAGGTGTGATGTGTCAGTCAAGGACTTTAGTGTGTCATACCTTTGGCTGAATGTCAAATCCAAAGCTATACCTTGCTTTGAGACATACAATCTGATTCTTCATGAAGGATATGGATCATTTTCTTAAGGGTCATAAATCACAAAGGAAATTATTGGGACTCAGAGTCTTATTCACATTTCCTCTGAGAAAATAGACACATTGAAAAATGATCTGATCCTGTAACTATTCATTTAGGTATCAGTTATACTACATCCCCATTTTGTAACTGAGAATTAAAAGGTCCACAGAGGTATATGTATTTATACAACATTTCAAATCTAGATAATGACAGAACCAAGTCTGGAACCCAGGTCTTTTGACTCTTTACACAGCATTCCCCATATGAGACACATGGGAGGGCCTACCATTTTGCTACCCATACAATAGATACTCAGTGGATATTTATCTTATTTCTTCTTTTTATCTATTAATTACAACTGCTCCTAAACCTGTTGTGTCATTTGGGAACTTGATGTTATTTTTGTTTGGGGGAAGGAGGAGAGGGGGTTCTAAAAGGATGGCAATAAAATGCATTTTCCCCCTGGTGAAATTTTATATTTTTCATGTAATGGAATCAATTTGGCTAAGGAATTCAAGTTATAAAGGAAAATCTCTTCACAGTGGATAAGAAACAGGCATTTCTTTTCATAGTGCAGAGAAAATTGAAGTGCAGATAGATGAAAGCTATAGCCTAAAAGATATCAAAATCTTTTCAATTTGCATCTGGATGTTTTTGACATACAGAGTCAATCAAAGCTAATTTCTGAAAGCCTTAGAAATTCAGAGTAGAGTAATAAAGAACAAAATCCAGATTGGCTGGACCTCTCTTTTATCATTACTTTGTTCTTTTGGCAGCTAGGCTTCTGTATTCCTCATTGTTTCTAAATGTTTCTAAAAAATCACAGTTCCTTTTGAAAATGTTTATTATCCTTAAAGTAAATGAATTACTTCATAATTCATTGACTGATGAATTAAATTAATTTTTTTGAAAGAAAGTCAGCAATCATATTAGATTAAAATTCTTTCATCAAAGAACATCCCAGAATCCCATTTGCCAAGTGCCAATGGACTTGCTTAAAAGTGTCATAGCAGCTAATTTGTGTTTAGGCAGTTTTTTGATGAAGTAGGCATTTTGAGTAGGCATTATTTCAGCACATATTGAATTGCCTTGTTGTTGTTCCTTGCCACAGAGTCAGTCAACCCTGACTCGTAGCAACCCCAGGTGTTAACAGAGTAGAATTGCTCCATAGGGCTTTCTTGGCTGTGGTCTTTATGAAAGCAGTCAGCCAGTACTTTCTTCCAGCAGATGGGTGGGTTTCAACTGCCAGTCTTTAGGTTAGCAGCCAATTGCAAACTGCCTCTGTTACCCAGGCTCCTTTTTAATGGTCTTAGGTGGGGTAACCTAATTGGTGCAATGCCTAATCTTTCTGAGGAAGAAAACTCTCTTCCTTAATGTCTTATGGGTCAATATTAGTTCATTGGAGGAATACAATCTTTAAACAAGATACAGAGCATCTTCAGTCATCGCACTATCTCAGGCAACCACTCTTCTACTCTTTCTTAAAAACTTAACACCAAAGCAAAGTAATACTTAGCACAACCACTAAATGTTAAGTATTATCTAATCAAAGTCTATCGCCTTCTGCTAGTTTGAATGAAGCATGTAAACATTTAACTCCCTTTACCCTCCCATATTTATATATACATAAATTTATAACATTTATATAAAATATATTTACATAATTTTTTATATTTATTTTCAAATATTCACAGCGTTAAAAATGTTATGGTGTGAGGAGCAGTTATATTGTGTCCTATAGTGTTAGGTTTAGGGTTAGAGATCTACTCATAGGATCGGTATGAGTCAAAATCAATTCAACAGCAATGGGTTTGGTTTTGATTTATCATATAATTAAAATATAATCAATAACGTATAATAATAGATATGATTATTATACAAAATGGTATAATTTTTTTACATACATTTATAGCCACATTAGCGTGTTATAATCTTGGCTTCAAGCCTTAAATATACTTTGCTTGCCATGTTCTTTCTTCTTTCCTGATGTTCCAAGATTTCTTTTATCATCCTTTCTTTTTGGTTTACAGAATTTCCTATAGCCAGGTTTTTAAGGTATGTCTGCTGATGACAAACTCCCTCAGTTTTCTTTACCTCAGAATCTTTTGATTTCTCTTTCCTTCCTAAAGAATATTTTTAGTGGATATTGAATTCATGGTTGACAGGTCTTTTATTTCCTCACATGGAAAAGGTGGTTTCACTTCCTTCTGGCCTCCATGGTTTCTCACACAATATCGCTATCCTTCCAGTCGTTTTTCCTTTAGAAACACGATGTCATTTTTCTCTTGCTTCTTTTAAGATTTTTCTTTTGCCTTCAATTTTTCAGAAGATTGGCTGTAATGACTTATTTGGGCTTATTCTGTTTTAGATGACTTCAGCTTTTTCAATCTGTAGGTTTATGTCTCTTCCCAAATTTGGAACATTTTCAGCCATTATTTCTTCAAGGACCTTTTCAGCCCTGCCTTCTCATTCCTCTCCTTCCAGGACCTTGAAGACATAAATGTTAAATCTTTGGTTACAGTTCCACAAGTCCCTTGAAGCTCTATTGTCCACACCCCATGCTCTGAGCCAGGACTGTTTTGCCTCTGTTGTTCAGCTTGAGTAATTTCTGTTGTTCTATCTTTCAGTTCATTGATTCCTTTTTCTGTCTCTTCCATTCTGTTGTTCAGCTCATCCACTGAGGTTTTCATTTTGATTATTGCATATTTCAGTTCAGAATTTTTATTTGATCCTTTCTTATATCTTCTATATTTTTAGTGAATTTTACCTTTTTGTTGCTTTTGTTGTTGAGACCCTGTTCTTTCATTTGTTTCAAGTGTATTCATAATTGCTCATTGATGCATTTTTATGACAGTTGCTTTAAAATCATTGTCAGTTAATGCTAGTATCTGTGTTATCATGGTTTTTTTGCATTTATTGATTTAAAAAAACTATCAGTTTGAGATGTCCCTAATTCTTGATATGATGAGTGAATTTTTATTAAGTTTTGACTTTTTGAGTATTATTTATGAGACACTGATATTTTCCCAAAACCTTCTGTTTTAGCTGACTATTTTTAACATTTCCCTGATATGGGAAGGGGAACACTGCTTTATTACTGGGATGTAGTGATAGAAGTCCATGATCCACCTCTCAGCTTCCACTGGCATCAAATAAGAGATCCAAACTACTGTAATATTCATATGCCTACAAGAAAAACCAGTTCATACTACTATTGTTCAAATTTATACACCAACTACTAAAGCCAAAGATGAAGATATTGAAGATTTTTACCAAATTTTGCACTCTGAACTTGACCAAATATGCACTCAAAATTTATTCATTATTACTAGTGATTGGAATGCAAAAATTGGAAACAAAGACGAATCATCAATAGTTATAAAACATAGTCTTGCTGATAGAAATGATGCCAAAGATTGCAAGATAGAATTTTGCAAGACCAAGGACTTATTCATTGCAAATACCTTTTTTCAACAACATGAGCAGCAGCTATATATGTGGACCTCGCCTGATGGAATACACAGAAATCAAATTGACTACATCTGTGGAAAAAGGTGATGGAGAAGCTCAATATCTTCAAGCAAAACAAGGCCATGGGCTAACTGTGGAACAGATCATCAATTGCCCATATGCAAGTTCAAATTGAAGCTGAAGAAAATTAAAATAAGTCAACAAGAGTCAAAATATGATCTTTATTACATTGCACCTGAATTTAGAGATCATCTGAAGAATAAGCTTAATGCATTGAACATCAATGACCAAAAACCAGACAAGTTGTGGGATGACATCAAGAACATCATATATGAAGAAAGCAAATGGTCATTGAAAAGACAGGAAAGGAAGAAAAGACCAAAATGGATCTCAGAAAAGAGTCTGAAATTTGCTCTTGAATGTAGAGTAGATAAAGCGTATGGAATAAATGATGAGATACAAGAGCTGAACAGGTTTCAAAGGGCAGCTCGAGAAGACAAAGCAAAGTATTATAATGAAATATGCAGAGACCTGGGGTTAGAAAACCAAAATGGAAGAACACACTCAGCATTTCTTAAGCTGAAAGAACTGAAGAAAAAAATTCAAGCCTCAAGCTGCAGTATCGAAGGATTCTATGGGCAAAATGAATGATATCAGAAGCATCAAAAGAAGATGTATGGAAAACACAGTCACTGTACTAAAAAGAAATGATCAATACCTTTTTTCAACAATATAAATGGTGGCTATACATGTGGGTCTCACCAGATGGAATACACAGAAATCAGATTGACTACATCTGTGGAAAGAGGTGATAGAGAAGCTCAACTATTTCAGGAGGTAGCATATGATCAAGAACCAAAGGTACTGAAAGAAGTCCAAGCAGCACTGAAGGAATTTGCAAATAAACAAGGCTATAGAAAATGACAGGATACCCATTGAGATGTTTCAACAAAAGATTGCAGTACTGGAGGCACTTACTGTCTATGCCAAGAAATTTGGAAAACAGCTACCTGGCAAACTGACTGCAAGAGATCCATATTCATGACCATTCCAAAGAAACGTGATCCAACAGAATATGGAAATTATAGAACAATATTACCAATAGCACATGCAAAAAAATTTTGCTGAAGATAATTCAAAAACAGTTACAGCAGTATATTGACAGAGAACTTTCACAAACTCAAACTGGATTCAGAAGAGGATGTGGAATGAGAGATATTATTGCTGATGTCAGATGGATCTTGGCTGAAAGTAAAGAATACCAGAAAGATGTTTAACTGTGCTTTACTGACTATGCAAAGGCATTTGACTGTGTGCATCATAACAAATTATGGATAACATTGGGAAGAATGGGAATGCCAAACACTTAAGTATGTTCATAAAGAAGCTGTTGTTCAAAGAGACCAATGGAATGATGAATGGTTTAAAATCAAGAAGGGTTTGTGTCAGGGTTGTATCCTTTCACCATACTTATTCAATCTGTATGCTGAGCAAATAAACCGAGAAGGTGGACTATATGAAAAAGAATGTGGCATCAGGATTGGAAGAAGCTCATTAACAACCTGCAATATGCAGATGGCACAACCTTGGTTGTTGAAAATGAATATGACTTGAAGCATTTACTGATGAAGATCAATGACTACAGTCTTCAGTATGGATTACACCTCAACCTAAAGAAAATAAAAATCTTCACAATTAGACCAATAAGCAACAGCATAATGGAGAAAGATTGATGTTGTCAAGGATTTCATTTTACTTAGATCCTCAATCACTATCAATGAAGCAGCTGTCAAGAAATTAGACATCTTATTGCACTGGGCAAATGTGCTATAAAAGACCTCTTTAAAGTGCTAAGAAGCAAAGATGTTTCTTGGAAGACTAAGTTGTGCCTAATCAAGCCATGGTATTTTCAATCACCTTATATGCATGTGAAAGTTGGATAGTGAATGCAGATGACGGAAGAATAGTTGATGCTTTGGAATTAAGGTGGTGAAAACCAGAAACCCAACTCACTACCATCCAGTCAGATCTTACTCATAGCAACCCTTTCTTGGATTTCCAAGGCAGTATCACTACAGAAGTAGATTGCCCAATCTTCCTTCCAAGGAGTAGCTTTTGGGTTTGAACCACCAGCCTTCCAGTAGCAGTCAAATGCCTTAGACACAAACACCAAGGACTTCCAGAATAATGAACAAATCTGTCCTGAAAGAAGTGGGGGCAGAATGCTCCCTGGAAGTGAGAATCTGCCAGGCTTTGTCTCACATACTTTGGTCACGTGGTCAGAAGGGACTATTCCCTGGACTAAGACATTATGCGTGGTAAAGAACAGGGTCAGTGAAAAAGGGGAAGACCCTCAGCAAAATGGATTGCCATAGATACAGCAAGTATTGTAAGGATGGCGAACAACCAGGCAGAGTTTCCTTCTGTTGTATATAGGTTCGCTATGAGTCAGAGTCAACTCGATGACACCTAACAACAAATACGACTACTGCTGAGCAGAGGTGGGATTTTTGGCTCTCCACTAGGCCTACGTGATTTCTCCCTGGGTGCAAGGGATTGGAGTGCCTTATTTCTGCTACATATGTGACCACTGCTCATACCACTGTGGGCATAGCCTCTGTACTGCTGAACGGGGAGAAGATCAGACTCTCCACGAGGCCTTCTTTAACCCCACCCCAACAGAAAGACAAAGGGCCACCTTACTGAATAGTGGAGGCAGGGGTGGAGCCACAGTTTCCTTCCATGATGTTTGACTGCAGTAAAATGGTTATTCTTAGAAATTTGTTTGCTTGTTTTGATAGGCTCCTTGTCTAGTCGTTTGGCAAGGGAAAGCATGGCTATTTGTTTGAGGGTTTTTATATTGTCTGCATCTGTTAACATTTCCGGATTGCCAATTTCTCCAGCACCCAGGCTGGGATACATGAAGCAGAAAGCAAACTCAGGGAATTCACTGTTGTATTGTTTTGGGGCCCCTCGGGCTCTAGTGTATGTGCCTTTACTCTCCATCTTTCAGAGTCTTTTTATGTTTGTTTTATATATTATGTCCATTGTTTTCAGTTGTACTTATCAGAAATAATGGGAGTACATCTACCCAGGATCAGAATTGAGGCCTTTTGATTTTAAATTTGACTAGTTGAGGATGAAATTCATCATCACCTTTTCTTATTTTACAAGTTCTCAAATTTCTGAACCCTCTCTATTTATATCTGTATTTATTCTTACAAAGCTGCCAATTCGTTTCCAAGAATTTCTTTTAACTCCTTATCAAGGAGGGCCGTCAACATGAGCTGCTTTTTCAACTTCTCTTCCTAGAACTTCAAGTACATTAGATCCATTACGCTGTCTGATGGTTTGACTAAACATTTTGCTACTTCATGGTATGAATTGCCATCCTTCTAGCCTTCATATCAATTTCTTTAGCTCCCACTGCCTGTTCTCTAAATTGATACTAAGTAACTTTTTTGTGCTATGCCTGCACCCCTCTATTACCAAATTTTCCATCAGTCAGAACAGATGAGGTTATGCTCCAGTAACAAACTACCCCAAACTCTTACTGTGTTATAATGAAACTGAGTAGAATCAAAGTTCAGCCTGCATCTTGTCTGTTACCTTGGTTGGAGGCAGATAAGTAAACATGATAACTCAGTTCCTTAAGAAGTGAATAGAATGAAAGCTCAACTCACACATCCTTCTCCACATCACCCCCCCCCCTCCAACTAGAAACAGGTGAATAGATATTTAATGTGTTTCCTTACCTGTTCATTATTATTCCCACCCTGGTTAAGACATATGCACCCATACGATACCTCATGAATCAAAGCTCAGTCTGCATCCTATTCTCCTCCTGTCTGCTACCTCAGTTGGAGACAGATAAGTAAACATGATAACTCAATTCCTTAAAAACTGAAATGAATTGAAGGTCAATTCACACACCCTCTCCATGTTATCCCCTTAGAAACAGGTGAATAGGTATGTTAATGTGTTTCCTTAAAGTTGTTTTTCAGGAAACAACTTAGAAATCAACTTTGGCCTGTGGACATGCGCAGTGAGGCAAATGGGAACAAAGTTGCTGGAAACTGACATTCTCCCCTCTGCCCAAGCCCCATCAGCTGATGATAGGAAGCTGATGACAGGAAGCTGATGTGACTCGTCCTGTGAGCAACCTCACTGCACTAAATATCTACTGTCCCTTTAAACCAAAGCAAAAAAAGCCTCAGCCAATCCTCAGTTAATTCACACCCAAATTCCTGAAGTTTTTATCAGTATGTATAAGTCCCCTGCCTGAAGTTTACAAAACTGTATCCTGACCTGCATTTGGGGAGTCAGATTTGGGTACTGGCCCCTGTCTCCTTCCATTGCTGCTTTGCAAGAAATAATTTTCTCTCCTTTTAATCATTCAGTGTATAAATTATTTTAGACTGATTGTGAACTGGGCAGAGATTCATGTTCGTTCTGCCTTCAATAAAACCAAGGATTAATTCCTCACTTAAACCATGAGACTGTCATGGAGCAAATAGAGCATCTACTCCACATTAGGTCTCAGACTGACATAGCAGCCAGTGCTAAATGTTGCCAATCACAATAGCAGAAAGGAAGAGAATTATGTTAGGTTTTATACTGGCAAATAATGTTTCCACCCAGGAGTGACACCCATTACTTAATCACATGCAAACCAGAAAAATACAATCTTACGAGTGTCTGGAAGGCAGCCAGAACTATTTGATTAATAACCTTAATGAAGAGGACATCATTATGTTTCATTTACTTTCATAGGTTGTCCTTCCACCCATAAGAAAAGAATTGAATTGCTTTTCTCAAGGATTATCCCTTGGTCTCTTCTTACTCCATTCATATATGGTCTGGTTGATCTTATCTGCTTAAATTTTTATCTATACAATGATTACTCATATATTTTTATCTTCACATCAGACTTACTCAACCTCTATAAAACATATATCTAAATAGAAAATCTCTATAATGCCCTCTGCCACCCCACATGCCCTTGCCATTTTATTGCCATTAAAAGAATTATGCCATTAGCCACTTGATTAGATAACCAGGGCAAAAATCTGAGAGTAATGTTTCATTTCTCTTTTAATACTCCACATTAAAGGAGAAAATAATGCCTATAATTTCTTTTTCTTAAATAACTATCAAATTCATGCACATGATTTCATCCCTAAATTGTACATTTCAGAAATACTAAACTATTTGCCATTTTCTGAAGGTGACAAGGTGACAAGTTCTCCCACCTGGAATTCTCATTTCTTTGCTTGGAATTTTAGACTTCTCTCTGGATTCACTTCTTCACCTGGTTTACTCCTAATCAGCCTCCCTGACCTCCTAACTAAGTTAAATACTCCTCCTATGTGCTCCTTCCTACTATTTACTTAACTTTTTTTTTTTTAATTATATCCATTCTACATCAAATTTATTCAAATGTGTTCTCAAACCACTTGCATCAGTATCACCTCCAGTGCTCTTGAAAAATATAGGTTTATAGTTTTACCCTGGACCTATTTAATATCTCTGAGAGCAGGCCCTAGGAATCTGCAATTTTATCAAGAACCTTAGGTAATTTTTATGTTCAGTACAGTTGATGAACCACTGAAGTGCATTGTAATCAGGTATTTATTTGTCTGTCTTCCCTTAGTGTTTACTTATTTGTTGCTTTATAACTATATCCCCAAGGATCTAACACAGACTGAATAAATGTTCATAAATAAAAGAAACAATTAAAAAAAAAAAAAAAAAACTCACTGCCAGTTGAGTCAGTCCCAACTCATAGCCACCCCTTGGGTTTCCAAGGCAGTATCTCTACAGAAGTAGATTGCCCAATCTTCCTTCTGAGTAGTGGCTGGTGGGTTTGAACAACCAGCCTTCTGGTTAGCAGTCAAATGCACTAGGCACTAAGCAATCAGAGCTCCCAAAGAAATAATAGAGTGGTATAAAGTTTAAATAATAAACAAGCCAGTTGTGCAGGTGGTATGATTTAAGAGGAGACTAATTGTTCAGTTCAGTATTGAACTCTTGTCAAATCTACCAGCTTTTGGTGTCCTGAATAAAATACAAACTTCTATAGGAAATTGAAGATTTTTACCAACTTCTAAAGCAAAAATGTCTCCCTGAGGACTAAGGTGTGCCTGACACAAACCATGATATTTTCAATTGCCTCATATGCATGTAAGAACTGGACAATGAATAAGAAAGACTGAAGAAGATTTGATGCTTTTGAGTTGTTGTGCTGGCAAAGAACACTGAAAGTACCGTGGACTGCTAAAAGAACTAACAATCTGTCCTGGAATTGCAGCCAGAATGCTCCTTGGAAGTGAGAATGGCCAGACTTCGTCTCACCTACTTTGGTCATGTTATCAGAAGGGACCATTCCCTGGAGAAGGATGTCATGCTTGGTAAGATCGAGGGTTGACAAAAGAGAGGAAGGCCCTTAATAAGATGGATTGACACAGTGGCTGTGGCGATGGGCTCAAGTCTAGCAGGGATTGTGGAGCTGGCACGGGACTAGGCAGTATTTCTTTCTGCTGTGCATAGGGTCGCTATGAGTCAGAGATGACTCAACAACACTTTACAACAACAACAACCAACTTCTACAGTCTGAAATTGACCAAACATGCAATCTAAATGTGTTGATTATCACTGGTGATTAGAATGGAGAAGTTGGAATCAAAGAAGAAAAACTGGTAGTTGGAAAATATGGTCTTGGATATAGAAATGATGCTGGAGATCATATGATAGAATTTTGCAAGACCAATGATTTATTCATTGAAAATGCCATTCTTCAACAACATAAATGGTGGCTATTCACATGGACTTTGCAAGACAGAGTACACAGAAATCAGACCAGCTACATCTTTGGAAAGAGATGATGGAGAACCTCAATATCTTCAGTCAAAAGAAGGCCAGAATTTGACTGTGGAACAGACCATCAACTGCTCATATGCAAGTACAAGTTGAAGCTGAAGACAATTAAAACAAGTCCACAAGAGCCAAAATATAACCTTGATTATATCCCACCTGATTTTAGAGACCATCTAAAGAATAAATTTGGTGCATTGAACACCAGTGACCAAAAACAAGAGGAATTGTGAGATGATATCAAAAACATCATCCACAAAAAAAGCAAAAGGTCACTAAAAAGACAGGAAAGGAAGAGAAGACCAAAATAGTTGTCAGAAGAGACTCTGAAACTTGCTCTTGAATGGAGAGTAGCTAAAGTAAATGACAAACTAAAAGAGCTGAAGAAAAAATTTAAAAAAGCTGTTCAAGAAGACAAAGTCAATTGTTATAATGAAATGTGCACAAAGACCTGGAATTAGAAAACCAAAAGGAAAGAACATGCTCAGCATTTCTAAAGCTGAAAGAACTGAAGAAACAACCCAAGCCTCAAGTTGCAATATTGAAAGACTCTATGGGCAAAATATCGAATGATGTAGGAAACATTAAAAGAAGATGAAAGGAACAGAGTCACTGTACCAAAAAGAATTGGTCAATGTTCATCCATTTCAGAAGGTGGAATATGATCAAGAACCAATGGTACTGAAGGAAGATGTCAAAGCAGCACTGAAGGAATTGGTGAAGAACAAGGCTCCAGTAATTGATGGAATACCCATTGAGATGTTTCCACAAATGGATGTCACACTGGAGACATTCACTCGTCTGTGCCAAGAAATTTGGAAGACAGCTACCTGGCCAAATGACTGGAAGAGCCATATTTGTACCCATTCTAAAGAAAGGTGATCCCACAGAATGTGGAAATTATCAAACAATATCATTTATATCACACACAAGTAAAATTTTACTGAAGATAATTCAAAAACAGTTACAGCAGTATATTGACAGAGAGCCTTCCAGAAATGCAAGCTGGATTCAGAAGAGGACTTGGAATGAGGGATATCATCACTGATGTCAGATGGATCCTGGCTGAAAGAAAAGAATGTCAGAAAGATGTTTACTTGTGTTTTATTGGCTATGCAAAAGAATTTGACTGTGTGGATCATAACAAATTATGGATAACATTGGAAAGAATGGTAATTCCAAAACATTTAATTGTCCTCATGTAGAACCTGTACATGAACCAGGAAACTGCCGTTCGAACATAACAAGGGGATACTGTATAGTTTAAAATCAGGAAGGGAGTGCCTCAGGGTTGTATCCTTTCACCATACTCATTCAATTTGTATGCTGAGCAAATAATCTGAGAAGCTGGACAGTATGAAGAAGAATGTGGCATCAGGATTGGAAGAAGACTCGTTAACAACCTGCGATACAAAAATGACACAACTTTGCTTGCTGAAAGTGAAGATGAATTGAAACACTTACTGATGAAGATTAAAGATTTCAGTCCGCAGTATGGATTACATCTCAACATAAAGAAAACGAATATCCTCACAACTGAACCAATAAGCAGCATCACGATAAATGGAGAAAAGATGAAGGTTGTTAAAGGTTTCATATTACTTGGTTCCACAATCGACACCAATGGAAACAGCAGTCAAGACATCAGACGATGTACTGCAGTGGGCAAATCTGCTGCAAAAGACCTCTTTCAAGTGCTGAAGAGCAAAGATATCTCCTTGAGGACTAAGTTTTGCCTAACCCACACCATGGTATTTTCAATTTTCTTGTATGCATGTGAGAGCTGGACAATGAATAAGGAAGACTGAAGAAGAGTCAATGCTTTGGGGTTGTAGTGTTTGTGAAGAGTGCTGCAAGTACCATGGACTGCTACAAGAACAAATATGTCCTGGAAGAAGTGCAGGCAAATTCTCCCTGAAAGCCAGAATGGCCAGACTTCATCTCACCTACTTTGGTCATGTTGTCAGAAGGTTATCGTGTTTGGTAAAGTGGAGGGTCAATGAAAAATGGGAAGGCCCTCAATGAGATGGATTGACACAGTGGCTGCAACGATGCATTCAGATATAGCAAGGATTGTGAGGCTGGCACAGGACCAAGAAGTTTTTCTTTCTGTTGTACAGAGGGTCCCCATGAGTCAAAGCCAACTCAGCAGCACCTAACAACAACATAGGGTTCAGTGGGTCAAAATTTATATTTTAAATAAAAAATTTAAGTTTTAATTATTTAAAAAGTTTTTAAATGATTTTGTTTATGACTTCATAGAGTCTCACACTTATGAGGGAGTTTTTAGATAAGTCAATCTCTGTCATTTTAGACGGAGAATCTGAGACCCCACCTGTCAGTTTGTTGTTCTGTAATGACTTACATGTTGCTGTGATGTTGGAAGCTATGCCAGTGGAATTTCAAATACCAGCAGAGTCGCCATGATAGACAGATCCAGTGCAGCTTCCAGACTAGAGTAGACTAGAAAGAATGGCCTGGAGATCTGTTCTGAAAATAAGCCAATAAAAAACCCTACGGATCATAACAGAAGATTGTGTGCAATCTCTTACTAAAAGATGAGTGCTTAGGTTGGAAGACACTCAAAATACACAGTGGCCACCATGGACCCGAGCCTAGTAATAATGATCGTCCAGATGGTGGAGAAACAGGCAATGTTTCATTCTGTTGTGCATGAGGTCTCCGTTAGTTGGAGTCTCCTCAGTGGCAACTAACAGCAATGAATAGTAATAATCTGAAAATGAAAGGTAAAGTTGCTATCCAAGATGTCAGGAAAAGATGATAAAATTAAAATGAGAGTCTTCATATTTACCCATGAGTGAAGGAGAGAAATAATTAAGAGCATTTGAGAAAAAGTGGAATATTGTAGAAGGAAGCAAATGTACAAAGCTGGGTGATAAAACAAATGTACCTTTTCCCTGGTTTACTTGGTTTGTTGTAATTGACCAACTTGTAAAACTCAGATGAGAGTTGGGGGGGAAAAAAAAAGTCCAAAATCAGGCTAGTTTAATAAGGAATACAAAGAAACAACATTAGTAGATAGAATAAAAATTTTCAAAAGCCTAAACTAGAAATTTTCTGTTTTCCTAAATTTTACCCCCATCACTACACAACTGAATTTAATTATAGTCATTTATGTATGGCCCTCTCTGTTGGAGAATACTAACTAGAAAAATGGAATAGGATTACTGCCATTATTTTACTGGGTTCAGATTAATTTGAGTTTCACATGGACCCAGATTAATTTTCCATGGCTCCAGGTAAATCATTCAATGATGAAGTTTTACCTTGATAGGTGATATTTTCAATCATCTCATATACCTGTAAAATCTAGACAATGAACAGGGAGGACCAAAGAATTGATGCCTTGAATTATAGTCTCAGCAAAGACTATTGAACATACCATGGACTACCAGAAGAATTAAGAAATCTGTCTTCGAAGAAGTACAGCCACAAGGCTCCTTAGAGACAATGATGGCAAGACTTTGTCTTACATACTTTGGTCATGTTATCAGAAGGGACCAGTCCCTGAAGAAGGACAGCATGCCTGGTAAAGTAGAGGGTCAATGAAAAAGACCCTCAGCAAGATGGATTGACACAGTAGCTGCAACAATAGGCTCAAAGATAGTAATGATTGTGAGCATAGTATAGGAACAGGCAGTGTTTTATTCTGTTGTCTGTAAGGTCACTGTGAATTGGTAGAGACTCAGTGGCACCTAACAACAACAAAAACAACCAAACTCACTGCCATCAAGTAGGTTCTGACTCACAGTAGTCCCTCCTTGGGTTTCTGAGGCAGTATCTCTGCAGCAGTAGATTGCTCAGTCTTCCTTCCTAAGAGTGGCTGGTGGTTCAAACTGCCTTAGGCAGTCAAATGCCCTAGGCACTACACTGCCAAAGCTCCTTAACAACTACAATGTAATGTTTTAACTTATCTAGTTGCTATTTCTTTTTTCTCTAAAATAATCCACCAGATGGCAGTAAATGCATCACCTATTGTCCTAAAATTGGAAGCAATGTTCTGAATTATACAAAATTTATCTCCAAGTATTTCGTAGAGTTAAATTGTTGTTGTTGTTGTTGTTATTTGCTGTCGAGTCGGCCCCGACTCATAGCGACCCCTCCTTGGGTTTCCTAGGCAGTATTAGGATTGCCCAACCTTCCTTCCGAGGAGTGGCTGATGGTTTTGAACCGCCAGCCTTCTGGTTAGTAGTCAAGTGCCTTAGGCACTATGCTACCAGATTGTTGTTGTAGGGAGAAAAAATTCCAGGGGGGATAAAAAGTATTTTGAATATTTTGCATAAGCTAAACACCTCATCACGAGACCAACGATCAAAAGAAACTTTTTAAAAAGACAGCCTGAACAGAAAGTATAGGACACTGGCCTTACATATAAATTGTAACCATCACACAAAAGGCGTTGCTCAATGTCCTGTCATTATAAACAAACACTCACTGCTTCCTAAATATGATTAATGTAATTGATATCACTAAATTGCATACCTGAAAAAGGTTCTGTTGGTAAATGTTGGGTTATATATATATTTAACAATAATTTAGAAAAATCTGTAAATCAAGCCAATAGAAGTGAAAAAGTCAAATCAGTCACATGTTGACTATATTTCAGTTAAGTTTTGCTTTTCTGTACTTAGTAAATTACAGGGTCCTTGAATGAATTTCACAAACTTTCCTTGTGGATATTTTAGTTTCTCCATAGTTTCTTTTAGTTTAGTTTTTCTAAAACTTCAGTTAACAGAAATCACCTGGGCCTCCAAATATCAGTGTAATTAACATATATCTTCAGTTCCCTTGAACTGATTGAAAACAGAATTAAATTTCAACTCTACCCTGTATTATGACAGCATATAGAAAAAGTCTTTCTTAGACTGAGCTTAAACCCTTGGTGGCAAAATGGGTAAGCACTTGCCTGGTAACTGAAAGGTGGGCGGTTCAAACTCACCAGTTCCTCCACAGGAGAAAAGGCCCTATGTGGCAGTTCTACTCAATCTTATAGGAACACTATGAGTCGGGATCAACTTGACAGCACACAACAACAACAAAAAAAATAACAGTCCAAGTCAACAGATTTCAAGACTGCCGAAATAGACCAGTGTGATCACAGATTGATTTAATAGAAAGCTAATCTTCAGAACAAAGGAAGGAAGAGTCTAGTCCATTCACCTTGTTTAAACTTACTTGGGGTATTAAGCTTTGGCTCTATGACTTTAGGTACACATTTAACAACAACAACAACAACAAAAACTTATCCAAAGACCAGCACCCATATTCTGTACTCTTGAATAATTGTCAATGTTTAATATATAGAAAGGAACTACAATGGCATACTTATGTGCAAATATTTAAAGGCTCTTATGTGGAAAAAGAGTAATGTATTTCTTTGGTGATGTCGAAAGAGAGCAGCAAGACCCACAGGTGGAAATTGTCATGTGGCTGTTATTAATAGTTCAATAGAAAATGGACTTTTCACCCAATTTCTCCAACATCATGAACTGCTATAGAACCTCACAGTTCCTGCTATAAACAATTAGCATTTCTACCTAAAATGTACCTGAAAAAAGTTAGATATACACCAGAGCTTATAAAAAAGAAAGAGAAATCTCCATGGTCCAGAAATGAAGAGTAAAAGAGAAAAGGCTTAGGTGGGGTTGAAGTAGGGTGGTGACAAGGAATATTACTAGACCCAGAAGGTGGCACTAATGGCCAATGGCTTTCACACAACCATATGAAATTTAAGATCACGGGCTCAAGGAGGTAAAGAGTTGGAAACAGAAACCCCTATACAGAAGAGAAATTTTGAAGGGCTGGACTCACAATGAAAAGATGGCTCCATGAATCTCTGCCCAGCAATTCAGAGACGTGTCTCTGCTCTGGTGGAAGGAATTTCCTCCAGATCCCAGGCTACCAGATTCCCCTGTAAGACAGACTTGTATCCCATCTGATGTTCCCACAGGAGCTGGTGAGCTTTTCTAGCCATAGCAAGTGAGCAGCGACTTTGGAAGAGTCTACAAACTCTAGACAGGATCAGGCCAAGGGGATTTTAGGTGGTGTCCTTGAAGAACATCATAAACACACTCTTTAGCTTTTGTTAAATAACACAGCCTATCATATGCAGACATTTAAAAATTGCATTGAACTTGTACCATTGCCTGAGTCAAAGCCTAACTTCTAAAGAAAATGAAACAAAGCCTTGAACCAACTGTCTGGAACATTTTGCTGTTTCCTATCTTGGGCTGTAGACATAACCCTTTATACAAGGAGGCAGAAAGCACCTGGCTTCTGAAGACCCACCCAGCTCTTAACTAAAAATACTTTGAAGTTATGTTAAATGATGTATCAGGTTTAGCTGTATTTAATTAATCGTTTTTCCATACTTGTGAAAGTAATAGTAACAATAGCTCCCAGGTATTGTGTGAGAACTTGGTATGTGCCATGAAACATAACAAGTACTTTAACTGTTTTCATTTTATCCTCAGGAAAACATTGCGCATAGGTGTAAATGAAAGGATCATCATATGACAAAGAAGTCAAAGTTTAGGAAGGTTAAAAGTTTATTCAGGGCTGCTTGGCAGGAAATTGTCAAAAAGGGACTTAGGTTGGCTTGCAAACCCCAAGCTATTAACTGTGCTTCCATTGCTCACTATGTAGTTAGAAATAGACTAAATGGTCTATTAGGGGTCTTATAGACCTGGTAGGAGCTCTGGTAGCATAGTGCCTAATGCATTTGACTGCTAACCAGAAGGCTGGCGGTTCAAACCCATCAGCCACTCCTCGGAAGGAAGGTTGGGCAATCTACTTCCGTAGC
>NW_006922105.1:90765-92566 GCF_000298275.1 Orycteropus afer afer | reverse complement strand
TATATAAAAGCATAGTATACAACTGCCTTGGAGACTATTCTGACCCTTAGCGAGCCCTCTTTGGGTTTCCAAGGCAGTATCGCTACGGAAGTAGATTGCCCAACCTTCCTTCTGATGAGTGGCTGGTGGGTTTGAATCACCAGCCTTCTGGTTATCAGTCAAATGCCTCAGGCACTTATCACAACCGTACTTATTTGAGGTTTAAGCAGCAACATTCAGGGAGCTGTACAAGCAACCGTTGTCAGAACTTTGGGCAGTATCAGATTACCCAATGAGCAAGGTAAGCATGGATTTACTTGTTTTAGTGACTAATCTGTAGTGAACAATTTCACATTTTTTTCACCACATCAAAGATTCTGCTTCTATGTACAGCTAGTATCTATCTCTCTCCCAAACCCACAGCACCTTCCTACAGATTCAAAGACTCTCTTCAAATTTACAGTCCCTGACAGGGACAGAGTATCCAATAAGCATGTACCATATCATGTGATGAAACTCATGTGAAATTGTTCAGTACAAATTGGTAAGTAAACACAAGTAAGTCCATGCTTATCTTGTTTATTGGGTCATCTGTCCCTGACTTGGGACTATACTATGTTAATCTTTTGCTTCTCAGACCCTCTCTTGGACATAGCCTGTACCTTTCTGCCCTTGCCCAGCTACTTGACTGCACAATGACTAATCTGGTCAGCTACAACCCTTTCTTGCCTTCCACTTTGCCTTTCATTCAACGTAAAACAAACTGGAATCTGTCAAGCTGTTTGAATTTTCTCAGCTGGCATTTCGGAATAGCTGGTTCAAATATTTGAAAAGTTTAAATGGAGACAGTAATAGGGCAAGAGCTTAGTTTAACTCCTATAGTTGTCTTCAAATATTTAAGAAGCAGTCCTGAGAACGAGGAAGCAGATTTGGCCTATGATTTTTCAGGGTAAAGAACTAGCACCTTTGTAAAGGCACTTAGCATTAGCCAATGCTGGAATGGAACATCCTAATGCAAAAATGGTGTGGTGGCAGTGTTCTCCAAACTCCTCCAGCTCCACAAGGGGGAAGGAGTATCCAGAATAACACCAATAGCGCAAGGCTGATTTCTGTGAGATTTAGGAGAGACATGCCACCAACCAATCTTTTTACTAAATCTGACACCAACCAACTCTTCCTTGACACTCTGTACTTCTCTATTGGGCTTCATAATTCATGGCAATGGCCACACAAAATTCACAGACAATACTCACGATTACGGATTTACTAGAGAAGTAAGTAAACCAAAACCCAACTCACTGCCATCAAGTCAATTCTGACTCATGGCAACCCCCACTGGGTTTCCAAGGCTTTAAATCTTTATGGAAACAGACTGCTTCATCTTTCTTCCACAGAGTCGCTGGTGGGTTCTAGCCACAGACCTTTTGGTTAGCAGCCAAATGCTTAACCACTATACCACCAGAGCTCCTCTTATTGGAGAAGTAGCAGTTTACAATTCAGGTTCAGGAGCACTCAGGATACAATCCTATCAGGACAGCCTCCCCTAGGCCATGCCCATAGGCCCTCCTCTCTTTGGGCCTCAGCTTTGGCCTGCCTTCTTCCCTGCTTGGGCAAGCGTTATAAAGCTCTTTTAACTCTGGGTCACCCCAGTCCTCCGGCAAGCTTCCTGCCCGAAGGCACTCAGCTTTCCCACTCCGTCGGATGGCAAGCCTGGTGCTCTCTCTGATGCAAGTCTCTTGGTTCTGTTAGTTCTGCTGCCTCTGCTGTCACTGCCTATTTGCCATCATCTCAGGGCCGAGGACATGCTGCACTCCTGGCTCTT
>NW_006922105.1:86940-90048 GCF_000298275.1 Orycteropus afer afer | reverse complement strand
GAGTGGCTGGTGGGTTTGAACCACCACCCTTCTGGTTAGCAGTCAAATGCCTTAGGCACTGCGCCGAAGGGATTATATCACCTTAATAGAACATTTTCTTTGAGTGAACTGATTAAATCCTACCTCCAAAGGCTTTAGTATAATTGTTGCAGTCTATTAAACAACAAAAGCAATGGTGTATCAGTGTACCTGCTGAAATAGTCAAAGTTAGAGTCAGTGACTATTCCTGACAATGCGGAATTGTATGCTACATTCAAACACGAGCCCCATGTGAGGTGAATTTGCAGTTTCATTTAAATAATTTAGCCATTTGACTAACTTATTGAAAAGGCATTCTGGGAATATTTGTGAAGACAGTTTGTACTTGGCAAAAAGGTAAAATTTTAAATTGTGTATTTCAAAAGCAAGTCAATCTAAATGCTTGTTAGTAGGTATCATGTCACGTGTTGGGGGGACATTGACATATACATTGACATTGACAAGATATTGACATATCTTTTCTTTCCCTGTAGGAGTGTATTCCTAGATATGAAAACAGGAATATGTGATTCACTATATAAAGGATACTTCATTATACAAACATTAGTGTTGCCCCTAATATAAAAGTGAGGAGATCCTAAGTCAAGGTTTTTTTGCACGTTATTTGATAATGAATTAGTGAGTAGATTTTTGACTGATCAGAACAACATAATGATCTTTGTAAAATGGGGTTATTTTATGTTAGGCAATTTTAAGGGAGATAAAAGTCATCTTACTATAATAAACCTAGTTCAGCTACTTTGTAAAGATGCTGAAAATCTTATGGCTGATCTTAGTTTTGGCAAATCATCAAACAGCTCTCAGCAGACTAAATAGAATTTTGCAGTGGAAGGAATTGATGGGGTTATTCAAAGAATTAGTAGCAGAATGAGGAGAAAGCAGGGAAGTGCTGCCTGTCATATTCCAGACAAGTAGAGTTTCACCTTTGTAAAAAAAAAAAAAAAAAAATTAAAAAAATAAAAGTCTGGGTAGTTTAGTAGCTAATTTTCAGAAAATAGAAAGAAGGCACAGAAATGTCACCAGCAAGAATCAAAGATCATAGCGGTGAAGACAGAAGAAAATCAACAGTGTAGCTTGAATCTGTGACCCTGGAACACTCAGCATGTGTCAGTCAAGTATCCCTGGAATGACTTGGAGGTCAGGTGATCAAAAAGGTAAATGAGTTCCTTGAGCACAGACCCCAATCCAAACCCACTGCCATCGAGTTGATTCCAACTCATAGCAACTCCCATAGGGTCTCCACAGCTGTAAATCTTTACAGAAGCAGAATATCTCATCTTTCTTCCATGGAGAAGCTGATGGCTTTAAACTACGGAGTTTTCAATTAGTAGCCAAATGCCTTACCATAGAGCCACCCAGCTCCTTCCTTGAGTACAGGGATAAGTCTTATTCAAGTTCATAACTTCATAACATAGGGAAATAGCAGGCCCTCAATAAATGTTCGTTGAGTAAATATATGGGTGATTTAGTATTTTTTAAAGGTAAAGTCAAATTGAAGACATAAAATATTTGGCCAGGATGATTAGCCCAAGAGCAATTCAAGAGTTTATTAATAGAGAAGAAACAGACAGAAAATATTTTAAAATTTGGAATGAGCAGTTTTCAGCATCATAAGATCCTGAAAGTGAGAAAGTGTCAGAAAGGAGCCACAGTATGGCAGGAGACAGAAAGAGATTAATGTCTTCATTATTTTTCGGATTACCAAAAAAGTTAATCCAAAGTTATCACTCCTCTTTCTTCTTAAATTAGAATAGTCTTAAAACCATATAGTCATCTTTTGAGATGCTATAAGCCTACAACTTTATTACACTCAAATTTGCTTAATTATATTTCCACTTCAGTATTATCTTCTGAGAATTATGAATTCAGAGTTAATAAAGAAGACTGGTTAGTTTTTTGTATTTATTTAAATAATGATGCCTACCAATTTAAAATGAGTCTTTTAAAATAAGATGTAAATGAAATTAGAAATGGTAGTTTATAGAAAATTGAAAAATAATTAAAATTTGTATCATCTTAAAAAAAAAACAAAAAAACTCAACATCATTGAGTCAATTCTGACTCATCCAAACCCACTGCTCTCAAGTCAATTCTGACTCATAGACGACACTATAGGACAGAGTAGAACTGCCCATAGAGTTTCAAAGGCTGCACATCTTTACAGAAACAGACTGCCTCATCTTTCTCCCCCAGGATGCCTGGTGGGATTGAATTGCTGACATTTTGGATAGCAGTCCAGTGCTTAACCACTTCGCTACCAGGCCTTCTCATCTCTGGCTATCATTTTTTTCTCATGCATATTTATATAATCGGTTATGTTCACATCTATTACTCTATTTTAGTTGCTAATGTTGAAATTATATTAGGGTATACAGCTAATAAGTGAAAAGTGTTTCTATACATTTATATACATTTCCTTTGTTTTTCGGCCATTGTGTATTGCCAATGCCACATTAAACCAAACCATCCTAGAAATCAAGTAGTGATAATTCAGAGATGAGAACTTTGGCTACTCTAAGGATGAAAGGGAGAGGCATTTGGGATCAAGGTATACCACCTGAATCTAACTATCTGTTCAAGAAGTATTTAAACTAATCTGCCTGATAATTTAATGAATCCAAAATGTTTTTACTATGCATCACTTATAAATTATGATCTCAATGCAAAGCTTGCTTCCTGTTTGGAACAGGTCAGATATCTAGAGCCAACATTGTGCAGCTCTAGACCAATGAGTGATCCTGAACCATGCTCTTTCTGAGTCCACTGATCAAAAGAGTAAACACAGTACGCACTCACACTTGAACCATGTAGAATGTGACCTCCAAAAAGGACTTCTCTTTGTTTTGATCACAAAAAAACATTTTTCCTTTCCTCAAATTTTGTTGCTGTTTTGATTGTTTGTTTGTTTTGTTTAATCATAGTTTTCTTTTTTCAGTACCTATTGTGTTCCAGGCACTTTGCTAAGAATGTAAAACTCATCACTTCATAGAATCCTCCCTCAGTTTTACTGAAGATAATTCAAAAACGGTTGCAGCAGTATATTGACAGAGAACTTCCAGAGGTGCAAGC
>NW_006922105.1:81976-85779 GCF_000298275.1 Orycteropus afer afer | reverse complement strand
CAACAACAACAACCTCTGCTTTACAGAGGAAATTGGGGCCCAGAGAGATTGTTATTTGTTCAGGTCATTTGCCTAAACATTTTTTCCTCTAAAATAAGTTGTGAGGATTGGTTTGATTCCTGGGTAATATTCTAGATCTTTCAAGGAAAATTCATTTGATTCCAACAGGATGGTCTTTATTCTTGTTACTAAATAAGTATCTGATTTCAATCCAGAAGTTTCACTGGATTTCACTTTACTGAGAGCCCACCTTCATTTATCAAGCCAAATGTGGGTCTGTTGTAAAAACCAGTGCCTAAAATATCTAGGATGAATATCAGAAATCTAGTTGTCACACAAAATTCCCAACAGAATGGAGGATAAAAAAAAAGCCTCCAGTATTTCTTTCCATCTCACTGAGTCAAGGATGCCTCTGAGAATATCAGAGGAAGATAGAGACAGAGGCTGGAGAAACATCAGCCCTTCTTGTTGGGGGGAGGTGGGAGCAGGACAGAATGAAACAAGGGGCATGGTACAGGTCCAATGTAAGGCTGTGTCCAAGCGGTGAATACGCTTTGGATTCAGGGATAAATCTCATTTCTAAATGATAACATTCATATTTATCCAATGTACTTGCGTATAAAGTTTAAGATACGTTCTAATGTAAGTGTGTAGAACAGTGTAGAGATTGAGAGGTCTGGTCAGAAGACTTAGTGCTAGCCCAGGCCTGTAACTGACCAGTTGGGGGAACCTTGAAAACCAGTTCCCTTTGAGTTGACTCTGACTCATAGCAACCCCTTGAGTACCAGAATAGAACTGTGCTCCCAAGGGTTTTCAATGGCTGACTTTTCAGAAGTAGATCACAGGGCTTTCTTATGCAGTATCTCTGAGTAGAAGTCAGTAAACATTATACACCTTTAATGTGCTTTCCAGATATAGGATTCTAGAACTCCATGGGTATATTTTGTCTAGATTTCTTTTTCTCAATTGTTAGTTCATCTACCTCCTGTTCAAATGGTATATATTGAATTCTTATCTGCACTTATCACTGTCCAAGGTATTACAAATGTTTCCACTTGCAGTCCTCACCGGAAAAAAAAAAAAATACCCTCACTGCCGTCTAGTCGGATCCGATTCATAATGACCCCCCCCCCTTAGGTTTCCGAGGTGATATCACCACTGGGTTTGAACCACCAGCCTTCTGGTTAGGATTCAACTGCCTTTGGCACTATGCACCAGACCTCCTAGAAATTTTAAGACATTGTTGTTGTTAGGCGCTGTTGAGTCGGCTCTGACTGATAGCGACCCTGTGTACATTCAGAACAGAATACTGCCTGGTCCTGTGGCAGCTTCACAGTCCTTGCTGTGCCTGAGCCCATCGTTGCAGCCACTGTGTCAATCCATCTCGTTGAGGGCCTTCCTCTTTTTCATTGACTTTCCACTTCACCAAGCATCATATCCTTCTGATGGTATGACCAAAGTTGGTGAGACAAAGTCTGGTCATTCTTGCTTCCAAGGAGCATTCCAGCTGTATTTCTTCCAGGACAGATTTTTTCTTTCTTTTGGCAGTCCATGGTACTTTCAGTATTCTTCACCAATACCAATTCAAAAGCATCAGCTCTTCTTCAATCTTCCTTATTCATTGTCCAGCTCTCACATGCATACAAGAAAATTGAAAATACCATGGCTTGGGTTAGGCAAAATTTAGTCCTCAAGGAGACATCTTTGCTCTTCAGCACTTGAAAGAGGTCTTTTGCAGCAGATTTTCCCAGTGCAGTACATCATCTGATGTCTTGACTGCTGCTTCCATTGGTGTTGATTGTAGAACCAAGTAATATGAAACCTTTAACAACCTCTATCTTTTCTCTATTTATCGTGATGCTGCTTATTGGTCCAGTTGTGAGGAGCTTCATTTTCTTTAGTTGAGATGTAATCCATACTGAAGACTGAAGTCTTTAATCTTCATCAGTAAGTGTTTCAATTCATCTTCACTTTCAGCAAGCAAAGTTGTGTCATCTGTGTTTCACAGGTTGTTAATGAGTTTTCCTCCAATCCTAATGCCACGTTCTTCTTCATATAGTCCAACTTCTCAGATTATTTTTTAAGCATACAGATTGAACAAGTATGGTGAAAGGATACAACCCTGATACCCTCCCTCCCTGATTTTCAACCATGTAGTATCCCCCTGTTCTGTTTGAATGACTGCCTCCTGATCTATATACAGGTTCCTGATGAGCACAATCAAGTGCTCTGGGATTCCCTTTATTCTCAATGTTATCCATAATCTGTTATGATCCACACAATCAAATCCTTTTGCATAGTTAGTAAAACACAAGTAAGCATCTTTCTGGCATACTTTGCTTTCAGCCAAGATCCATCTGCATCAGCAATGATATCCCTCATTCCACATTTTCTTCTGTATCCAACTTGCAGTTCTATAAGTTCTCTGTCAGTATACTGCTGCAACCATTTTTTAATTATCTTCAAGATTTTACTTGCATGTGATTTTAATGATATTGTTCAATACTTTCCACATTCTGTGGGATCACCTTTCCTTGGAATGGGTACAAATATGGATCTTTTCCAGTCAGTTGGCCAGGTAGCTCTCTTCCAAATCTCTTGGAATAGACAAATGAGTACCTCTAGCGCAGCATCCATTTGTTGAAACATTTCAATGGGTTTTCCATCAATGCCTGGAATCTTGTTCTTTGCCAATTCCTTCAGTACAGCTTCAACTTCTTCCTTCAATACCATTGGTTCTTGATCATATGCCACGTCTTGAAATGGATGAACATCGACCAATTTTTTTTGTTGTTCTTACAATGACTGTGTATTCTTTCCACCTTCTCTTGATGTTTCCTGACTCATTCAATATTTTGCCCATAGAATCCTTTAATATTGCAACTCAAGGCGTAAATTTTTTCTTCTGTCCTTTCAGCTTGAGATATGCTGAGAATGTTCTTCCCTTTTGGTTTTCCAACTCCAAGTTTTTGAACATTTCATTATAATAATTGACTTTGACTTCTTGAGCTGCTCTTCAAAATCTTGTCATTTCTTCCATTTGCTTTAGCTACTCTCCACGCAAGGGCAAGTTTCAGAGTCTCCTCTGACATCCATTTGGGTCTTTTCCTTTCTTGTCTTTTTTGACTTTTTGCTTTCTTCATGGATGATGTTTTTTATGTCATCCCACAATTGTTTGGTTTTCAGTCATTTGTGTTCAATGTATCAAATCTATTCTTTACATCATCCCTAAATCCAGGTGGTATATAATCAAGTTTATATTTTGTCTCTCATGGACTTGTTTTAATTGTCTTCAGCTTCAACTTGAAGTTGCATATGAACAGTTGATGGTCTGTTCCACAGTCATCTCCTGGCCTTGTTTTGCCTGAAGATATTGAGCTTCTCCATCATCCCTTTCCTCAGATATAGTCAATCTGATTCCTGTATACTCCCTCTGGTGAACTCCACCTTTATGTTGGTGAAAAAAAAGATATTTGCAATGACTAAGTCAATGGTCTTGCAAAATTCTATCATGTGATCTCCAGCATTATTTCTATCATAAAGGGCATATTTTTCAAGTTCTAGTGACTCTTCTTTGTGTCAAAGTTTTGCGTTCCAATCACCAGTGATAATCAACAGATCTTGATTGCATGTTTGCTCAATTTCAGATTGCAAAAGTTTGTAAAAATCTTCCATTTTCTCATCTTTGGCTTTGGTGGTTGGTACATAAATTTAAAGCCTTGAACCCGGACAGAAGAGCAGTCAGCCCCAGGCTTACAGGTGAGGAGACAACGCAGGGACGCCAGAGTAGCTGGCCGGAAGAA
>NW_006922105.1:77940-79530 GCF_000298275.1 Orycteropus afer afer | reverse complement strand
TGTGGTGCTGGCGAAGAATGCTAAAAGTACCATGGACTGCTAAAAGAACTAACAGTTTCCAGTGACTGATTTATTTATTGGAAGTAGATCACCAGGCCTTTCTTCTGAAGTTCTTCAGGCTAGACTCAAACGTCAACTCTTCAGTTAACATCGAGTGCTGAATTGGTGGCATCACCCAGAGTTGCAAACAAATGAAATACTGAAACACTTGATGCAAGCAAGTGCACTCAATTGAATCCATTCAATAAGGGCGAATTTGCTTTCTCCTGTTAATAGTTAAAGAGATGTGCATTGCCAATCATTCTTCAGAGCTTTCTTCAGGGACACAAAATTAAAGAGAAAGAGTACCCCTGTGAAATCTCTTCTGTGATAATGGAGTGTGCGCTAAAGTGGCCCTGGAAAGCCCTGTACAGTAATCTAAAAAGAATAGATTCCCAAAATGAAGGAGGCTTGACTGCAGCAGACAAGGCTGTGGGTGACACCTCAACAACCCAACCACACTCTTTTTTTCTCATTGTTTCAGTCTGAATTTTGGCCAAAAGATGATTTATTTTCTCCAAGAAGAGCCAGGCAGACAATAAACCAAGTTAAGATGATGCAAGAAAAGCCTCTTTTAAGGAGCCTCATTTACACTAAATTGGTCCTGAGTTAAAAAATGTTGCTTTACAAGCCTAGCACTCAGCCTCTTACCCCCAGGCCAGCACATGGATGGTGATAATCACTTCCAGCTGACCTGTAATTACCCAATGTGGACGGGATCCATTCAGATTATATATCACCAAACAGACTCAACTGAGATTCAGATGTGCTAAAATTGGAGCAGCAAATGACCCGCAGCAAGTAACACTCTCTAGACATTCATCATGAAGACTAAACTTAGCTAGATTAGAAGGTCTGCTTGCCAGAGCAATTGCTGTCTCATTTTTGTGAATATGAAATTTTGTCTTGCTCTAAAATGCTGGAAGATCAGCAGTTCTGGTGAAAGCCACATGTATCTGGGAGATTGAAAGATGGCTTTCTGAGCAAAAGCTGGCCCTGTAGCCAGAGGCTAGTGCCATGATTACAGCAACAGTGCCGATAGCAGATGGGATCGCTCGGCTGTGCCCCACTAAGAGGGAAAAAGACTATTTCACCAATCCACGAAGTACTATTACCCATCAGATGGATGACAACACTTACTGACTTACCACTGTGCACAAAGACTGTCAAATAGGCTGAGAGGTGAGGTCACAATATCAAAGATACAGACCTTGAACTGAGGGAGCCCCTGTGGTAATTAAAGTAACAAAGTGGAGGAAAGCAGGGCTGTGCAGTGAGAGCTACATGGAGGCTCAATTCTTCTATTTACCTGCTGGTGCTTTAGGACAACTTGTCTCTGAGCCCCAATTTTCTCATTAGTATATAGGAGTATCGTTAGAGGAATAATATCACTCTTAAGTGATTCACTCTTTTGGAAATTGACAAGCACTATACAAATATTGGGAGCTCTAGTAGCATAGTGGCTAAAGCACTTGACTGCTAACCAGAAGGCTGGTGGTTCAAACCCACTGGCCACTCCTCGGAAGGAAGGTTGGGCAATCCTACTTCCGT
>NW_006922105.1:71294-77560 GCF_000298275.1 Orycteropus afer afer | reverse complement strand
AGGAGCTCTGGTAGCATAGTGGCTAAAGCACTTGACTGCTAACCAGAAGGCTGGTGGTTCAAAGCCACCAGCCACTCCTCAGAAGGAAGGTTGGGCAATCCTACTTCCGTAGTGATACTGCCTCAGAAACCCAAGGAGGGGTCGCTATGAGTCGGGGCAGACTCGACGGCAAACAACAACAACAACAATGTGTAGTTACTTAAGTTCACTTTACAACTAGGTAGACTCCTGGGCAGTTAAGTGCTCAGCTTCTCACCAAATGATTGGAGGTTCAAATCCACCATAGGCACCTGGAAAGAAAGGCCTTGCAAACTACTTCCAAAAGACCCACCGAACCAAACCCAAATCCAAACCCATTCAGGGCCACCGATTTGATTCTGACTCATAGCAACCATCCACAGGGTTCCTAGACTGTAAATTTCTACAGAAACAGACTGCCTTGTCTTTCTTCTACAGAGCACCTGGTGGGTTTGAACCACCAACGTTTTTGTTATCAACCCAATGCCTTACCCACAGCACCACTAGGGCTCCTTTCCAAAAGATCATAGCCAATGAAAATTCTGTGAAGCCCTGTTCTGCTCTGAAACACATAGAGTCACACTGACTCAGAGTCAACTCAACAGCCATTGGCTTTTTTTATTTTTTTCAATATAGGACTAGGTTATAAAAGTCTTAAGCAAGCAACAATTTAAAAAACTGTCAGTAACAGGAGTATTCTTCAGAAACACTAAATATAGCTCTTTTTTAAGGACCCCGGACAACATAGTGGTTAAGAGTTCAGCTGCTAACTGAAAGGTTGTAAAGTTGCCTGTCTGTGAGAGAAAGACCTGGTGTCTACTTCCATAAAGATTACAGCTTAGAAAACCTACAGGACAGCTCCACTCTGTCATGCAAGGTCACCACAACTCAGAATTGACTGGATGGAATGACAACATAGCTCTTTTGTTACCTGTCCCTTGTGTTAACTTCCAAACAGTAAGGGGAAAGGAACAGATTTGATGCGCAGGTGTTTGCATCAGAGACTAGAGGAGACTCTCAGTTTGGTATGTTGCCATTCTGTTAATTGAATGCAGTATGCTCTACCTGCACTCCCTGACCCAGATAGGTCTTTCCAAGGACGAGCATCTCCCCATGAAAAAGCTCTCCTTTGCTGTGGAACCAAGGTTGATTAATCAGCCACCCAACTTGCCAGACCATCACAGTGGAGAACTGACATCTGCAAAGCTGGGAAAAATCTCCCTAAGATTTAGAGGGAGAAAGGTGCAGAATAAAGGAGGGAACAAAGTGAGTCTTCTCTCAGGTGTTTGTAAGTTAGGAATATTTACATCTTCTCAATTTGTTGTCAATTTCTATAAGTAAAAAGTTAATAGCATTCCAAAGACTTCTTGAAATGGATTTCCAAGGAAAGGGCCATACCCTACTTTGTTTGGGAAGGTTAAGTTCTGAATCAGGGACTGACCCATTATACACATTTTTAGTTGAGATCCCATACAATCAAGTTTTTAAAAATTAACATGTTGAATCTAGTTATTTAAAAGATAGTAAAATCCTACCTTAGTGGGAAAATATGGAGTTGAGAAATCAAATTGTATTTCCAGCTCTGTCATTACTCTGTGACTCAACCAATATAGTTTGTGTGAACAAGTAAACCCATGATGACCTTGGGTGCAACACTTGAACTTTCTGAGCCTCAGTTGTCACGTCTTTGTGAAGGGGACACTAAAATTTACTACATTCTCATAGCTCCAGGTGACTGTGAGGATAAATAGGAAGCTATTTCAGAATACAGTGTCCTTCAGAATAAATGGTCCAAATAAGTTTTCCAATATTTTTTATATTAAAAAACGTACTGCCTATTACAGGTAAGGGAAGTACTTTAGTTCAACTTAGCCTGATTTTTCCAATCAGACATGTTTCTGATATAGTGGGGGGTGGGACATGCTGTTAAAGAATAATAAACTGTTCTCTGAGAGCTCTGTATGATCAACCAAAGGCGATGTGACCTTTCAGCCCTTAGAATAGCATGAGGAAAGGCCATTCTATAGGGTGGAGGAAACACAATGTCACGAATGTGTGAATAATGACAGAATCCAAGGACATTTCACTATCAATCGCACTCTGCTCCCTAGGCTTTAGCAAAGGCCTACCACTTATCAACCTAATAGAGTAAGTGAACTATTCCCCACGATGGAACTTCATACTGACATTTCTAGGTAGCTGCAAAATGCACAGGACAGAAAAAAAGTAAGGCTCCACTGCCTCAGGTATCATGTCAACATAATTTCCTGGCAAACTCGCATGCTCACCACCACCTTGACAATAACCAGGACACAGAGCCATGAGTGAACCCTCTGAAGCTCCCTGCTCTGCATTATGCTTGAAAACTCCCAGCACAGTGCTGGGATTAGTAGATGTTCAATTAACACTCCTTGATGCTATATCTAATTTCTTACACATTTGTCTTAGTTATCTAGTGCTGCTATAATGGAAATACTGTTAGTCAATGGATTTAACAAACAAAAATGTATTTTCTCACAGTTTGTTGTTTTTGTCGTATGTGCCATCAAGTAGATTCTGACTCATAGCAACCTTATATGACAGATTAGACCTTCCCCAAAGGGTTTCCTAGGCTGTAACCTTTAAAGACCTCTTTAAAGTGGTAAAGAGCAAAGATGTCATTTTGAAGACATAGGTGTGCCTAACCCAGGCCATGGTATTTTCAAGTGCCTCATATATGTGGAAGCAGGACAGTGAATAAGGAAGATCAAAGAAGAATTGATGCATTGAATTTGGTGTTGGCAAAGAATACTGAAAATACCACGGACTGCCAGAAGAATGAACAAATTTGTCCTGGAAAAAGTGCAACTTGCTCTCATAGTGATATCGCCTTGGAAACCCAAGGAGGGGTCACTATGAGTCGGACCCAACTCGACGGCAGTGTGTTTGGTTTGGTTTGGTTGAATGCTCCTTAGAAGTGAGAATGGCCAGACTTCCTCTTACCTACTTTGGTCATGTTGCCAGAAGGGACCAGGCCCTAGAGAAGGACATCATGCTTGGTGAAGTAGAGGGTCAGCAAAAAAGAGGAAGACCCTCAGTGAGATGGATTGACACAGTAGCTGTGATGATAGTCTCAAGCATGACAATGGTGAGGATGGTGCAGGAACAAGCAATGTGTCATTCTGATGTACAGAGGGTTGCTATGAGTCGGAGCTGACTCAACAGCACCTAACAACAAATAACAAAAAAAAAAAAAATCTTTTTTTTGGGGGGGAGGCAACCCTGGTGGCACAGTGGTTAAGCATTCAACTGCTAACCAAAAAGTCAGTGGATCCATCCCACTAGCTGCACCATGAGAGAAAGAAAAGGCAGTCTCCTTCTGTAAAGAAAACCTATAGGGCAATTCTGCTATGTCCTGTAAAGTCATCATGAGTTGGAATTGACTCAATGGCAATGCGTTTGGTTTTGGTTTGATATTTGTGGGAGCAAATTGCCAGATCTTTTCTCCAGCAGAGCAGCAGGGTGGACTTGAACGACCAGCCTTTTGGTTAGCAGCCAGGTGTCTCATCATTGCACTAGCAGGGCTCTTTATTCACAGTTTAAGTGACTACAAATTCAAATTCAGGGCACTGGCTTCAGGAAAAGGCTTTCTCTCTGGGTTAGTTCTGTAGGAAGGTCCTTGTCTCTTTTTAGCTTCTGTTCTTGGTTCTTGGGTGATCTTCCTGTTGCTTGGCCTCTACCTCCCCCCATTTCTGGTTGTTTCTCTGTGCTAATCTGTTCTTTTTGTACCTCAAAGATAATTGGCCTAAAACAAGCCCAACAGGAATATGGTCTCACTAACATAACAAAAGGAGCTCTGGTAGCATAGTGGCTAAAGCACTTGACTGCTAACCAGAAGGCTGGCGGTTCAAACCCACCAGCCACTCCTCGGAAGGAAGGATGGGCAATCCTACTTCCGTAGTGATACTGCCTCAGAAACCCAAGGAGGGGTCGCTATGAGTCGGGGCTGACTAGACGGCACATAACAACAACGACAACATAACAAAGAAAACATTATCCCCAAATGGGATTACATCCACAAGTATGTTGTTGTTGTTGTTGTTATGTGCCATCAAGTTGAACCTGTCTCCTAGCGACCCGTCCTTGGGTTTCTGAGGCAGTATCACTAGGGAAGTAAATTGCCCCATCTTCCTTCCAAGGAGTGGCTGGTGGGTTTGAACTGCCAGCCTTCTGGTTAGCAGTCAAGTGTCTTAGGCACTACGCTACCAGAGCTCCTACATCCACAAATATAGGAGTTAGGATTTACAACACATATTTTTTGGGGGACACAATTCAATCCAGGAGCCCAGGTGGTTCAGTGCTTAAGAGTTTGGCTGCAGTTTGAACCCATCAGCCACTGTGTGGGAGAAAAATGTCTACTTCCATAAAAATTTACAGCCTTGGAAACCCTATGGGGCCATTCTACCCAATGTTGTCACTAGGGCTGGTGTCACATAGCACATTAATTCATGTTGTTACCACACTCCCCTCCCCCATAGGCCTCCTTCCATACAGAATCCTTAGTAATGTTTTTGTATTAATATTGTGTAAATTGTAATTGTTGTATATCACTGAATGTAATGGCAAGACTAATGACATGAACAACTAACAAAATTTAAATTACATTTTTAAATTACAATAGAGCATGCAGGCAAAACCACGGTTCAAAACATCATTGTGAATGGGTAATAATTATGGCTCTGACCAAAGCACATTAGGGGAGAAAAAAAAAACTCACTGCTGTCGAGTCAATTCGATTCCCAGAGACCCCTTCTTGGGTTTCCGAGGTAGTATCTCTACAGAAATAGACAGTCCAGTCTTCCTTCCGCGGAGTGGCTGGTGCTTTTGAACTGCCAGCCTTCCGATTAGCAGTCAAATGCCTTAGGCACTACACCACCGGAGCTCCCTGGAAAGGACAAAAAGGTAAGTTAGTATGGAGTTTTATCCTTGTTGGCATATTGATGATACATGTAAGCTGGGTTTATGAAAAATGTTCTTGTTGTTATGATTAACTACAGGGATATTTTTATAAAAAATAATAAATTTCTATTGAATCATTGAAATTTGCACACAAATTTTATAGACAGTCATCTTGGTGTCACTCCCTCTGACAGTGTTACCTGGTACAGTCTGCACCCCCTACACTTGTTTAGTGACCCCACTGGTTCTACCCTGTCCTATAGGGTCGCTGCAAGTCAGAATTGACTCAACAGCAGCACCTTTCAGTTCAATCCTATACAACCTGTTAATTCACCATCTTCTCATGTGGAATATCCATTGAAAGATTAAATTTCATCACTCTTTCAAGAAATTTTTACACATTAAAAATATTCATAAGGACATGGACATGACAGGTTTGAACACAGACATTGTCTGTGTTATGTAAGGATAATGGTAAACTTGATCACTTGATTTTACACTTCAATCTCAACCAATCTTACCCTACAATCTCAACTTGGAAGAATTCCTCCCATGCATCTGAAAGACTGGCCAAGAGACTAACCAAGCAGCCACAGTAACTTCCCAGAGGCCTGAGGTCACAGTCCCAGACCATCCCTGCTCAATAATGACTGAGGACCTGTTGCAATGACAGAGGAGGTAAGTCACTCTATGCTGCATGTAAAGGTGCTTGTCCTCCCCTTGGACTCCCAGGATGATGCAAATAGTCAGTTACTAACCCAAAAGATTGTAATTTGAATCCTATGGGTGCCTCCAAAGAAAGGCCTGGCAATCGACTTCTGAAAAATCAGTCACTGAAAACCCTGCGGAGCACAGTTCTACTCCGACACACATGGGGTTGCCAGGAGTTACAATCAACTCTCAACAGCAATGGGCTTGATTTATTTTGTGTTTTCACTTCTACTTTAACTCTCCTCTTCCCAACAGATGCCCAAGCCTGTCATTTAGTTAAAAGCATTAAGCTTTGAAATGTATACCTGGATTTTATATTGAAGTTTGTTGTTGTTGTTTAGTTAATTCAGTGTCTTCTCTTCTTGTATGGATGCCACCTTCATCTGTCTGTTTGTCATACTGTCATGGCTGGTGTGTTGCTGTGATCTGGAAGCTGTGCCACCCATATTACAAATACAACCAGTGTCACTAATCATGAACAGGTTTCAGTGAAGCTTCCAGACTGAAGACAGACTTGGAAGACCTGGCAATCTGCTTCCAAAAAGTAGCCAATGGAAATCCTATTGATTACAACAGAATATTCTTCAGTATTTTGCTGG
>NW_006922105.1:68476-69919 GCF_000298275.1 Orycteropus afer afer | reverse complement strand
TTCTATTCAACTTTTAGTAATTTCACTTCACTTTTCCCTTACCAGAAAACAATTATTTTTTAATTCATAAAAGTCCATTCATTCCCAACCAAATTCCTAGAAACCTTATGAGAAGAGAAAATCTTGGTATTGACCCAGTCTTCCACAGATGATCATGGAAACCAGACCTCTGAGAGACTTGGAGAAAATTATACCCATTCCCTAATGGACAACTGCCTAATTCTCATCAGATTTGTCTAGTTGGGAGAGTCCCTAGGTGATTAGCTTAGCAGCTAACTGAAAATTTGTATGTCAAATCTACCCAGAGACAACTTGGGAGAAAGGTCTGGTGACCTAATTCTAAAAAATCAGCTATGGAAACCTTTGTTCTGTTGCCTAGTATCGCTCTGATAAGGATATACCACAAATGGGATGGCCTTAACAAACAGGAGTCTATTCTCTTACAGTTCAAGAGGCTAGAAGTTCAAATTCAAAGTGCCAGGCTCTAGGGGCTGGGTGAAAGCCCCTCAGCCTTGGGCTTCAGCTCTGCCTCCTGCTCCCAGCCCACTGAAGCTAGAGGCTTTTCTTCACTCAGACACCTGCTGGCTGCTGAGGCTGCCAAACCCAAGGTTGACAAGTAAAAAAGGCACAGTCCTGATGTTACCAAACCACACAGTAGGCCATTAATTCAAGTCCATTGTAAGTTCCAATGATGGCAGAGCATGGCAGGCTGCTGAGCAATGACATGGCTACATGCAGGGTTCAAACATGTCATAAACTAGAGACTATCCCCAAAGCTTCTCCTTATATACAGGAAGCAGACCCCATCCCAAAGGCAGCTACTCAGCTGCTTGTGGTAGTTCCCACCATGGAGTTGATTGCCAGTCTCATCATGGGAAATAACTACCACCAGCTGCCCAGCCACTCAACCAGGCCCAGCCAAATTTAAATACAATCTGAATTACCACAACCCTATAGAGCACAATTTTACCCTGATGTTGTCTTGGTTATCTAGTGCCACAAGTAGATACCTTTAACAAACAGAAAATTATTCTCTCACAGTCTGGGAGGCTAAAAGTCTCAATTCACGGCACCAGCTCTAGGGGAATTCTTTCTCTTTCTGTCAGCTCTAGGAGAACATCTTAATCTCTTCTCAACATCTGTGGTTCCAGCATTCCTTGGAGGTCTCCGTGTGTCTTGGCATTAGTCTTCCTCTTGGTCTAGGAGGTTCTCATGACAGGGACTCCAGTTCCTAAGGACATACTCCACTCTCAGCTCTTCTTTCTCAGTGGTGGGGAGGTCCCTCTCCTTTCTACTCCCCTCTCACTCCTTTTATAAGAAAAAAGGTGTGACTCAAACAAGGGTGTGACTTGAGTCATACCCGTTTGACTCAAGATACACCTCACACTGATCCTGCCTCATTAACGTAAAGAGGTTAAGACTTACAACACATCACAAAATGGA
>NW_006922105.1:62278-65146 GCF_000298275.1 Orycteropus afer afer | reverse complement strand
GTATGTTGTTGCAAAAAGATATTTTCAATGAATAAGACATCAGTTATGCAAAATTCTATCATGTGATCTCTGGTGTCATTTCTATGATCAAGGCCATATTTCCAATTACTAATGCTTCTTCTGTGTTTCCAATTTTCACATTCCAATCAGCAGTAATTATCAATACATTATGACTTCATGTTTGGTCAATTTCAAATGGCAGAAATTGATAACAATCTTCAATTTCTTCATCTTTGGCTTTAGTGGTTGGTGCCTAAATTTCAATAATAAGAGTATTAACTGGTATTCCTTGCAGGTGTATTATCCTATCACTGACAGCATTGCACCTCTGGACAGATTTTAAAATGTTCTTTCTGACAATGAGTGTGATGCCATTCTTTTTCAATTCCCCATTCCTAGCATAGTAGTTCATATGATTGTCTGATTCAAAATGGCCAGTACCAGTCCATTTCAGCTCACTAATGCCTAGGATAGTGATCTTTATGCATTTTGTATTATTTTTTACAGTTTTCACTTTTTCTAGATTCATATTTAATACATTGCACCTTCCAATTATTAAAGGATGTTTGCAGCTGTTTCTTCTCGAGTCATGCCACATCAGCAAATGAAGGTCCAGCAAGCTTACTCCATCCATATCTTTATGGTCAACTCTACTTTAGGAGGCAACTCTTCCCCAGCTGTATTTTGAGTACCTTCCAACATGAGGGGCTCATCTTCTGGCAACTATACCAGACTATGTTTTACTGCAATTTATAGGTTTTCAGTGACCAATTCTTTCAGAAGTGGGCTTGGCCATGTCCTTCTTCCTAGTCTGTTTTAGTACAGAAGCTCTCCTAAAACTTGTCTACCATGGATGACCCTGTTGGTATTTGAAATAATAGAAACATAGTTTCCAGCGTCACAGCAACATTCAAGCCACCACAGTAGGGTAAATTGGCAGATGAGTGGTGGGAAGGAAAAAGAGAACACCTTTGTTCATCCATAATATAAGCTTTCTCATGACTGACTACATTACATAAACATTAACATGACTTTCTATTAGAAAGCAGGGGTAAAAGCCCCGAAGAATATCAATTCTCTGTTACTGTAATAATGAAGTCATTAAATAATATAAAATAATAGTAAAATAAGATCAGGGTACTATTCCAGAAGAAAGAGACCAGAAATAAATCAATCTCTTAAAATCAAACTGTAGAGGAAAACCAATTGGAAACAAGCTTGTCTAAAACAGAAATTGATCACTTGGGAAACCAGTGAGAAAAAAAAAAAGAGTAATAGAAAGCAAAGCTAACAAAGTCAAGTAACGCATGCAAGTGAAGGGTTAATGCAGTATAATCAGTTCCTAATACCACAGATTAATGACACCCCTGCAAAGAGGGTCTAATTTTTCCATATCACCAAACACACAATGGGGAAGGATGTGAATATCAGTCAAATCAAGGTAATAATGGAAAGGAATGAAATTTCTCTTGCTTCTCAGCATTAAATAAGGGAGTTTAATAGGAAAAAAGCTGACAACTGCCCTCCTCCATCCTCAGAAAGAAGAAAAAAAAGTACTATATTAAGAATTAACTTGTGAAAACTTTGGGAATAATCAAAAGCCACAATATCAACAAAGCATTTTACCTAGAAGGACAGGAATTTTGAGGTGGATTCAAAAACAAACAAGAACAATAAATCTTATCTCTGATTCAATCTGCATATAAATAAATGATATAAATAAAATTCTCCTAACAGCAGATTGCAAAGTTTTCCCCAGGATGCATAGCTTTTTAAAAAAACATTACTTTTTTCTGGCAAGCACTCTAATCTGATCATGTATCTTTTATTTTTCTTCCATCTGGATTTATACTAATTAGACATGTAAACAAATGCAAATTAATCCATTTTATGGCCACCAGTAATTAGCCAAGTTAAGACTTACTCAGATTTTTTCAATAATTTTGGTTATGAAATATCATATATTTGGTTAGTCGAATTTGCAGCAAATTATATTTAGAGAGGAAGAAAGCACTTTATCTCCATCAAATAAGAGCAGCACATCCATTTGTTATTTTTTAAATGGTGACAGCAAAATCAATTCCAATGGGGGCAGAGGAAAATGAGATTCTGAATTCCTCACCATACCTTCTAGTTCCCCTTGACACGTTAATTAGTCTCCCACCCTCTCTTCTTAAGCCTTACAGGATGTTTGCCTAGGAGAAAAAAACGAAACTGACAAAACAGAGGAGGAGCAATGACTAATGATAAGGACAATATAGAAATGACAATTCCTTTGAATGGAGCCATTAGCTACACGCTGTTTTCATGGCTCCAGGCCTCAATATTCCAGCATTTTCAATTGTTTACAGAAATTATGGAGAGTTATAAACTGTGCATGGGCCCATGTTTGATCATTTGGTATTTTATAATTAAGGAAGGCATTTCCTTTCTGTCTTGCTTTTCAAGACTATTGAAACCCAGGAAAAGACATACAAGGATAGTGCCTCCTTAGCACCATAAACTTGTGGAGTTGACCTGAAAAATTTTTAAAAGGCTTGACTATCAAGTATCCATTATAGCAAAATTTTCTGATAGCTTTGGAAAGCAGCCATCTGTACAGTTTTGGGCCAATATTTGATATTTTAAAAAGTATGAGGTATGATTTTTAAAATAAGGAGATCTAGAGTTATGACTTGAAAGTCACCTCGATAGATCCTAACAACAACAGCAAGAGTGTAACACTTTATTTTTAGGGTGAAGCAGCAAGAAGTTATGGTGGTACAGTGGTTAAGGCATTTGACTGCTAAGCAAAAAGTTCAGCAATTCAAACCTACCAGCTGTTCTGTGAGAGGAAGATGAAGCCATGTATTTTGCAAAGATTTACAA
>NW_006922105.1:53295-61178 GCF_000298275.1 Orycteropus afer afer | reverse complement strand
TTGAACCTGCTGTGTTGCCTGCTGATTTGGGGATTGTGCCATTTTACCTACTTATCGTGGGTTCGTCAGCCTCAGAAGCCAGCAGCAATGGGCCAGGAGAAAGAGGGAGAGGTGAAGCCCAAGGTTGAGAGGACTTCATCCAGCCCCTAGAGCTTGCACTTTGAATTTGGACTTCTGGCCTCCTAAACTGTAAGAGATAAACTTCTGTTTCTTAAAGCCATCCACTTGTGGTATGTCTGTTATAGCAGCACTAGAGGACCAAGATAGTCATCAAAGTAACATTTTTGCATTTTAACACTTTAAAGAGGTCTTTTGCAGCCCAGTTGCCCAATGCAGCACTCATTAATTTCTTGACTGCTGTTTCCATGGGTGATGATTGTTGATCCAAGTAAAACAAAATCCTTGACAACTTCAATATTTTCTCCATTCATCATGATGCTGCTTATTGATCCAGTTGTTAGGGCTCATGTTTTCTTTATGTTGAGGTGTAATCCATACTGAAGGTTGTAGACTTTAATATTCATCAGTAAGTGCTTCAAGTCATCTTCACTTTCACAAAGCAAGATGTGTCACCTGCATATCGCAGGTTGTTAATGACTCTTCTAATCCTGATGCCACATTTTTCTTTATATAGTTCATATTCTCAGATAATTTACACAGCACACAGATTTAAAAAAATATGGGGAAAAGATAAATCCTGACATCGTTTCCATTTTTTTTTTCAATTGTCAAAATAATCAAAGCACAATGAAATTAAAGCTTTATATGTTTCTTTGAGCAGTTAATTCATATGCATACCAGGAAACATTTCTGATTCAAACCAGGAAAAATAAAAAGGGAGAAATTCTTTTAGGCCAGTTATTACGAGATTTTAAGAAAGGAAAGAGAAAATAGAGTACAAATTTGACCATTTATTACTTTTAACATGATTGTTTGAATCACGTTTCCCTTCCTAAGATCAGCTGAGATCAGGTTACCAGAGGGTCTCTCTGATCCAGCCAGCCCCACCCTCACAACCTTCTATAAATTCTCAGATATGGTCTACAGGCTTTTCAATAACAAAGGGACCTCAACTACCAGGAATTTCTAAAATTTCAGAATTATCTCTCAGGAAGCAAAGGGAATTACCTAAAGTTAAATTATTAGCATGAAACAAACTTGGAGCTGGTTTATGGTTACCACAAGTCTTTGCCATGAAGGGGAATCTGCAGGACTTCATAGTCTCCACGTTATTTCCTTTTTTCTGTTTTGGGTTGTATCCCACAATGGTCAGTGCTCTCTGTGAATTTCCCTGTGCACTCGGGAATCTGTCCATGGGGCCTCAGTTCCTTTCTCTCTTTTTTCCTTTTAAATACACTTGATGAATCAATATTAATGTATTATTATTAACTAAAGCCCATAACAATTTACACTGAAAGTGCATTCTTCGTGTTGTATAGTTCTATCAGTTTTGACAAATGCACAATGTCATGTATTTACCATTACTTTTACCATAGCTTTTTATTTAAATGTTATTTTATACTCTTAGGGGAAAAATAAAGCAGATTTAAAAGGAAACAAATATGTGTGCACACAGAAACATCTTTTAGCTCTTTCTTTTTATCTTGAGCTATATCATCCAAAATTGACCTAAGAGCTAATCATTTATTGATTTTTTTCTTTGCATTGAGGTCTGGGGTTATTTATGCCTACTGGAATTTTGAAAAGTTATAAATAGTATTAGCATTAGTTAACATATGATTTTAGAATTTAGAGTTAAAGCATCAACTTGACACCTAGCAGGAAAACTCAGGGGGAAAAATTCTGTTGCTGTGGAAACCAGGGTAGATGCAGCCTCCATATACCTTAAACTTGTCTGTATCCAAGGGCTAATACTGTCTTGAGGTTAATTTTCTTCTCTCTCTCTCTCTTTTACACACACACACACACACACACACACACACGATTTACTTTGTGGATACAAAGCACCAGACTTTACCTAAAGTAACTCATGGCAGCCATCCTTTACCAATTGTTATACAGAATTTCAATTCTTATGCTTTGACAAATTAGCATGGATCCAAGAATCCAATTCATTTCTGCAGGGAACACCTACCTAAGGACAGTTCTGTCCACATGACTGGCTTCTTCTGGCCTCTCTTCTGTGTGGCCTATAAACAATCTGTTGCCATCACATTAACTCAGATACATTAGGATCCCATGTGTGACAGAACAGAATGGTGCTCCACAGGTTTTCAATGGCTATTTTTTCAGTAGATCACCAGGTCTCTTTATCTGAGGTGCCTCTGGCTGAACCTGAGCCTCCACCTTTTCTCTTAGCAGCCAGAGTGTTAACAACTTTCACCACCTAGGAACTTCTCCGGTAACCAAATATTTAGGTGAATTTAGTGATTCCAGAGTGGACAGAGGATTTTTTTTTTACCAACTTCTGCAGACTGAAATTAATCAAACATTCGGTCAAGATGCGTTGGTAATTACTGGTGATTGGAATGCGAAAGTTGGAAACAAAGAAGAAATATTGATAGCAGGAAAATATGTCATTGTTGTTAGAAACAGCATGGGTGATGGCATGATAGAATTTTTCAAGACCAATGACTTATTCATTGCAAATACCTTTTGTGATAATAAAAATGGTGACTATATATGTAGACCTTGTCAGATGTAATACACAGGAATGATATTGACTACATCTGTGTAAGGACACGATGGAGAAGCTCAATATCTCCAGTTAGAAAAAGTCAGGAGCTGACTGCAAAACAGATCATCCATTGCTCATATGCAAGTTCAAGTTGAAATTGAAGAAAAGTGAAACAAGTTCATGAGAGCCAAAATATGACCTTGAATATATCCCACCTTAATTTAGAGACCATCTGAAGAATAGATGTGACACACTGAACACTAACAACCAAGGACCAGATAATTTGTGGGATGACATCAAACAAAGAAAGCAAAAGGTCATTAAAAAGACAGGAAAGAAAGAAAAGACCAAAATGGATGTCAGAAGTGACTCTGAAACTTGCTGTTAAACATAGAATTGTTAACACAAATGAAAGAAATGATGAAGTAAAAGAGCTGAATGGAAGATTTCAAAAGACAGCTGCATAAGACAAAGTAAAGTATTATAATAAAATATGCAAAGACCAGGAGTTAGAAAACCAAAAGGAAAGAACATGCTCAGCATTTGTCAAGCTGAAAGAACTGAAGAAAAAAGTCAAGTCTTGAGTTGCAATACAAATAATTCTATGGGCACAATATTGAATGATGCAGGAAGTATCAAAAGAAGATGGAAGGAATACGGAGGCACTGCAGCAAAAAGAATTAGTCAACATTCAACCGTTTTAGGAGGTAACATATGAGCAACAACCAATAGTATTGAAAGTAGAAGCCCAAGATGCACTTAAGGCACTGACAAACAATAAGGCTCCAGGAATTGACAGACTACCCATTGAGATATTTCAACAAGTGGATGCAACACTGCAAGTGCTCCCTCATCTCTATGCCAAGAAATTTGGAAGATAATTACCTGGCCAACTAACTGGAAGAGATTCATATTTGTGCCCATTCCAAAGAAAGGTGATCCAACAGAATGTGGAAATTGTTAAGTTATTGTTTATCACTAATATCACACTACTATCACACACAAGTAAAATTTTGCTAAAGATAATTTAAAAATGGTTGTAGTATCACAGGGAACTGGCCAGAAATTCAAGCCAGATTCAGAAGAGGATTTGGAATGAAGGGCATCACTGATGATGTCAGATGAATCTTGGCTGAAAGCAGAGAATACCAGAAAGATGTTTTCCTGTGTTTTAAATAGTATAGATCGTAACAAATTATGGTTAACATTGTAAAGAATGGAATTACAGAAGACTTAATGTGCTCATGCAGAACTGGTACAAGATCAGGAGGTGAGAGTTTCAACAGAACAAGAGGATACTAAACCAACCCAAACTCACTGCCATCCAATCAGATCTGACTCATAGTGACTCCTCCTTGAGTTTCCAAAGTGGAATCACTATGGAAGTAGATTGCCAAACCTTCCTTCCAAGGAGTGCTGGGGTGGGTTTGAACTGCCAGCCTTCTGGTTAGCAGTCAAATGCCTTAGGCACTACCCCACCAGAGCTCCTAAGAGGATACTAGGTGGTTTTAAATCAGGAAAGGTATGCTTTATTGTCATACCTTTCATAATATTTATTCAATCTGTATGCTGAACAAATCATCTGAGAAGCAGGACTATATGAAGAAGAAAGTGGCATCAGGATTGGAGGAAGACTCATAAACAATCTGCAATATGCAGATGACTCAACCTGGCTTGTTGAAAGTGAAAATGACTTGAAGCACTTACTGGTGAAGATCAAAGCCTTCAGTTTGGATTATACCTCAACATAAAGGAAACAAAAATCCTCACAACTGGACCAATAAGCAACATCATGACAAATTGAGAAAATGTTGAAATTATCAAGGATTTTATTTTACTTAGATTGACAATCAAAGCCCATCAACACAAAAGTCAAGAAGTCAAATGACATATTTCATTGGGCAAATCTGCTGCAAAATATCTCTTCAAAGTGTTAAAAAGCAAAGATGTCAACTTGAAGACTAAAGTATATCTGACCCAAGCCATAGATGTCTTCAATTACTTCATATGCATGTGAAAGTTGGACATTAATAAGGAAAAGTGAAGAAGAATTGATGCATATTGATGCATATGATGTTGGTGAAGTATGTTAAATATGTCATAGACTGCCAGAAGAATGAACATATTTGTCTTGGGAGAACTACAGTCAGAATGTACCTTAGAAATGAAGATGGCAGAACTTCCTCTCATGTACTTAGGATGTTATCAGAGGGACAAGTCCCTGGAGTCAGACAGCATGCTTAGTAGAGAGTCAGTGAAAAAGAAGAAGATCCTCAAGGAGATGAATTGACACAGTGGCTGCAACAATGGGATCAAACATAGCAACTATTGTGAGGATGGTGCACACCAAGCAGTGTTTTTTTCTGTTGTACAGAGTCACTATGAAACAAAACCGACTCAATGGCATCAAACAACAGTAGCAAAAGTAAGAGAATAATTTGAGAGAAGTGACTCCTCCTTGGGTTTCTGAGGTGGTATCTCTACAAAAGTAAATTGCCCAATCTTCCTTGTAAGGAGTGGCTGGTGGAATTGAACCACCAACCATCTGGTTAGCAGTCAAATGCCTTAGGCACTACATCACCAATGACCATGAAATAATTTTTATCAAAGTGATAGATTAAACTGCCTCAGAACATGGAACCATGGATGCCTGGCTAGCACATGAAAAGAAATTTATCCACAATGAAACATTTTTTAACACTGTCTAGTAGCATTTTCTGTGATGATGGATAAATTTCCTGTCTCTGCTATCCAATACTATACTCACTAGCCACAGTGTGACTACTGTGTACTTTAATTGGGGCTAGTGTGACTGAGGAACTGAAGTTTTTATTTAATTTCCATTAATTTAAATTTGAAATTTAATAACCATATTAACTATCACATTGGACAGTATAGCTCTATATGCTTCCTTCAAAATGAATCCCTCTCACCTTCACTGATTGTCTTCCTCTGTTGAATCAATCAGCAATATTTGCAAATTTATTTTTTTCTGACATCTTTTTTGGTAGCTATATTTCCTATTCTACTTTTTACTGTTATCAGCTTGGTTAAGACCCTCATAAATGTATAGCAGAGAATCCCAACAGACCCCAAGAAGTCTTCTTGCGTGTGGATTCTCACTTCTCCCATTCAACCTAGGTAGAACTGCCAGCCACCATTCTTCTGTCAATTTGTTGTACTGTGATGGCTTGTGTGTTGCTATGGATTCTGAAAGCTATGCCACTGGTTTTTAAATATCATCAGGGTTATTCATGTCGACAGGTTTCACTGGAGCTTCCAGACTAAGAGAAAAAGAAGAGGGACCATTTATGTCTGACAAAAAAAAAAAAAAAATGGCCACTGGAAACCATATGAATAGCAGTGAAACATTGTCTGACATAGTGTTAGAAGATTATCTTCTCAGTTTCGAAGGCTTTCAAAATACAAGTGGGGAAGAGCTGCCTCCTCAAAGTAGAATTGACCTTAATGACATGGATGGAGTAAAGCTTTCTGGACCTTCATTTGTTGACGTGGCAAGACTCAATATAAGAAGAAACAACAACAAACATCCATTAATAATTGGAAAATGCAATGTACAAAGTATCAATCTAGGAAAATTGGAAGTTGTCAAAAATGAAATGAAACATATAGCGATCAATATCCTAGGCATTAGCAAGCTAAAATGGACTAATCTTGCCCAATTTGAATTTCACAATTGTTTTGGTTCTCTGGTGGTGCTATAACAGAAATACCACAAATGTATGGTTTTAACAAACAGGGATTTATTCTCTTACAATTTAGGAAGCTAGAAATCTGAGTTCAAAGTGACAGCTCTGGGAGCTGGGTGAAGGCCCCTCAGCTTTAAGCTTCAGTTCTGTCTCTTGCTCCCAGCAGCACTGGAGCTGGAGGCTTCTCTTAACTAAGCCAGCTGCTGGCTGCTAGGGCTGAAAAACCCAAAGTCGACAAGTAAAGTGACACAGGTCCAAGATTATTAAGCCACTAGTTTAAGTCCACAAACTGTCCTAAGATCAGCAGGCAACATGGCAGGCTAATCAATGAACATTCGGCTAAATGCAGGGTCCAAGCATGCCAAAAACCTCAAGATCTTTCTTAAAGTGTGATTTCACCATGGAGTTGATTACCAGTCTCATTATGGGGAAAAACTATGACCAGCTGCCCAGCCACTCAAAACAAAGCTCAGCCAAGTGGACATATAACCTTAACTACCACAACAATCATATGGTCTACTAATCTGGGAATGAAAAGTGAAAAGGAATGGTCTCACACTCATTGTCAAAAAGAACATTTCAAGTTCTATCCTGAAATACAATGCTGACAGTGATAGGATATTATCCATACACCTACAAGGAAGACCAGTTAATACTACTATCATTCAAATTTATGCACCAACCACTAGAGCCAAAGATGAAGAAATTGAAGATTTTTACCAACTTCTATAGTCTAAAATGGACCAAAAATGTAATCAAGGTGTACTGATAATTGCTGGTGATTAGAAAGTGAAAGTTGGAAACAGAAGTATCAATAGTTGGAAAATATGGCATTGGTGATAGAAATGACACCAGAGACTGCATGAAAGAATTCTGTATATTTTGCAAGACCACTGACTTATTCACTGAAAATACCTTTTTGCAATGATATAAAAGGCAGTTATACACATGGACCTCACAGCATGAATTCACAGGAATCAAATTGACAGCATCTGTGAAAAGAGGTGTTGTTGTTTTTAGGGTCCATTGAATCATTTCCAACTTATGTGAGTGACCTCGTGCACAGCAGAACAAAACACTGCCCAGTCCTGCTCCAGCTCCATAATCCCTGTCATACTTGAGCCCATTGTCACAGCCACTGTATCAATCCATCTCCTTTGCCAAGCCTCCACCTTACCAAGCATGATATTCTTCTCCAGGGAATGGTTCCTTCTCACAACATGACTAAAGTAGGTGACATGAAGTCTGGCCATTCTCACTTCCAAGGAGCATTCTGGCTGCACTTCTTCCAAGACAGATTTGTTAGTTCTTTTGGTAGTTCATGATACTTTCAGCATTCTTCGCCAGCACCAAAATTCAGAAGCATCAACTCTTCTTCAGTCTTCCTTATTCATTGTCCAACTCTCCCATGCATATGAGCCAATTGTAAATACCATGGCTTGTGTCAGATGCACCTGAGTCCTCAAGGAGACATCTTTGCCCTTCAGCACTTGAAAGAGATCCTTTGCAATTGATTTGCCGACTAATATATGTTG
>NW_006922105.1:51132-51850 GCF_000298275.1 Orycteropus afer afer | reverse complement strand
TTCACTATAATAACTGACTTTGTCTTCTTAACCTGCTCTTTGAAATCTTATGTTCAGCTCTTTTATTTTGTCATTTCTTTCATTTGCTTTAGCTACTCTCCATTCAAGAGCAAGTTTCAGAGTCTCTTCTGACATATGTTTTGGTCTTTTCTTCCTTTCTTGTCTTTTTAGTGTCCTCTTGCTTTCTTCATAGATGATGTTCTTGATATCATCTCACAATTCCTCTAGTTTTCAGTCATTTGTGTTCAAAGCAACAAATCTATTCTTTAGATGGTCTCTAAATTCATGAGGAATATAATCAAGGTCATATTTTGGCTCTCATGGACTTGTTTTAATTGTCTTCAGTTTCACCTTGAACTTGCATATGAGCAGTTGATGGTCTATTCCACAGTCAGCTCCTAGCCTTGTTTTGGCTGAAGACATTGAGCTTCTTCATAGCTTCTTTCCACAGATGTAGTTGATCTGATTCCTGTGTTCTCCACATTAATATCATATGCAAGTGAAATCTTGCTTTAGATAGTTCAAAAAAGGTTGCAGCAGCCTATTGACAGAGAACTTCCAGAAATGCAAGCTGGATTTAGAAAAGGACATGAAATGAGAGATATCATTGCAGATGTCACATGGATCTTGGCTGAAACTAAAGAATACCAGAAAGATGTTTACTTGTGTTTTATTAACTATGCAAAAGCATTTGATTGTGTGGATCATGAAAAAATAT
>NW_006922105.1:48575-50237 GCF_000298275.1 Orycteropus afer afer | reverse complement strand
TTGTGAGGCTGCCACAGAACTGGGCAGTGTTTTGTTCTGTTGAACATCCAGTCACTATGAGTTGGAGCCCTCTTACAGCAGCTAAGAACACAACACAACACATGAAGAAAGCGAACAGTCAGTAAAAATATGGAAAAGGAAGAAAAAAAAAATCAATGTCAGAAGACACTCTGAAACTTGCTCTTGAATAGAGAGCATCTAAAGCAAAAGGAAGAAATGATTAAATAGAAAAGCTATAAAACAAAAGATTTCAAAAGGTGGCTTGAGAAGAAAAAGTAAGTATTACAATGAAATATGCAAAGACCTGGAATTAGAAACTCAAAAGGGAAGAACGTGCTTGACATTTCTCAAGCTAAAAGAACTGAAGAAAAAATTCAAGCTTTGAGTTGCAGTATGGAACAATTCTATGGGCAAAACATTGAACAATGCAAGAAGCATCAAAAGAAGATGGAAGGAATACACAGAGTCACTGTACCAAAAAGAACTGATCACCAGTCAACTGTTTCATTGGGTAGCATATGATCAAGAATCAATGGTATTGAAAGAAGAATTCCAAGGTTCACAGAAGGAATTAGTGAAAAGCAAGCTCCAGGAATTGATGGGATACCCATTGGAATGTTTCAACAAATGGATGCTGCACAGGAGGCAGTTACTCATTTATGCAAAGAAATTTGGAAGACGGTTACCTGGTCAACTTACCGGAAGAAATCCATATTTTTGCCTATTCCAAAGGTGGGTGATTCAACAGAACGTGGAAGTTATCAAACCATGTCATTAATATCACATGCCAGTAAAATTTTGCTAAAGATAATTTTAAAATGACAGGGAGATGCCAGAAATTCAAGCTAGATTCAGAAGAGGATGTGAAATGAAGAATATCATTGCTGATGTCAGATGGATCTTGGCTGAAAGCAAAAGTACCGGAAAGATGTATACCTATGTTTTATTCATTATGCAAATGAATTCAACTGTGTGAAGCATAACAAATTATGAATAACTTTGCAAAGAATGGGAATTCCAGGACACTTAATTGTATTCATGCAGAACCTGTACATAAACTAAGAAGCAGTCATTCAAACAGAACAAGAGGATATGAATGGTTTAAAATTAGGAAGGGTGTGCATCAAGGTTGCATCCTTTCACCATATTTATTCAATATGTATGCTGGACAAATAATCCAAGAAGCTGAACTATATGAAGAAGAATGCAGCATCAGGGTTAGAGGAAGACTTATTAACAACCTACGATACACAGATAACACAACTTTCCTTGCTAATGAAGATCACTTACTAATGAAGCACTTACTAATGAAGATCAAAGACTACAGTCTTCAATATGGATTACACCTCAAAATTAAAAAAGAAAAAAAGTCCTCAAAACAGGCCAATAAGCAGCATCATGATAAATGTAGAAAAGATTGAAGTTGTCAGGGATTTCATTTTTCTTGGATCTACAATCTACACCCATAGAAGAAGCAGTCAAGAAATCAGATGAAATATTTCAAGAGGCAAATTTACTGCAAAAGCCCTCTTTAAAATTAAAAAGCAAAGATGTTGCTTTAAGGACTAAGGTACGCCTGACCCTAATCAAGGTATTTTCAATCACTTCATATGCATATGAAAGCTGGACAATGAATAAGGAAGACCAAAAATTGATGCCTTT
>NW_006922105.1:46244-47065 GCF_000298275.1 Orycteropus afer afer | reverse complement strand
TGATATAGTGCTATTTAGTTTTGTGCTCCAGAATGTTTCTTATACAGGAGGATGGCCCGACTTTGTCTTGCGTACTGCAGATTTCTTACCAGGAGGGTACATTCCTTGGAAAAGGATATCATGCTTGGTAAACTGCAGGGTTTACGAAAAAGAGGAAGACCCTCACTGAGATGGACTGACATATTCACTGCAACAATGGGCTCTACTGTTGTGACTATGGCACAGGACCAGGCAATAATTTTTTTTTTTTTCCTGTTATACATGAGGTCACTACAAGTTGCAACTGACTCAATGGCACCTAATAACAACAATAACAAGTTTTTTGTATATGTCTTCTCTTGCTATCTTTATTATAAGTTGCTTGATGTTATAATATTTATCTTCTCATTTGTTTCCTATAGTACATAACACTTTGTAAATGCATATATATTCAATGTATTTTTATTCAATGAATGGAATTCTTTTAACTATTTTTTATTGCTACTGAAAAAATCTAACCATAAGAAAATATCACCACCACTCTTTAAAATCTTTTTTTTCCTTTTACACTTACCTGTCTTCCACCATCTTAGTCTGTCATTGGCAACAAATGGTTGGTACATGTGCTGCCACTCTACTGTTTTACAGAGACAACAGGCATTGCTAAATGATCACAGTACTCTAACATGCTATGTCAAAACACCATCTCAACGTCCTTCTCAACAGTGTTCCGTGCAGTCATTATCAGTCAATTTATGTTGGTCTAAGTCAAGTAAGCAATATTACAGCTAGAATTAATGGAGTAGAGATATAAATATATTCTATCATCTCTCAAATCTAAA
>NW_006922105.1:43644-44254 GCF_000298275.1 Orycteropus afer afer | reverse complement strand
ATACTGCCTCAGAAACCCAAGGAGGGGTCACTATGAATCAGGTCCAACTTGACAGCACATAACAACAACAACAACATGAGTCTGATATTTTCTATTCTATTTCATCTTTTAAAGAATATTGGTCTTAACCTACTTCTTGTTGTTGTTGTTATGTACCGTCAAGATGGCCCCAACTCACAGTGACCTTCTTGGGTTTCCCAGGCAGTATCACTACAGGAGTAGATTGCCCAGCCTTCCTTCCAAGGAGTGGCTGATGTCACTAAATTGATATAATGACACTGATGTATTGTGACTCACAGTTCTGAAAACACTGCTTTTCTGATGTCTTTAAATAACATCTATATGTTGAAGACTCCTAAATTTATTGATCTCCTTTCAGCTCCAGGCTTGTAAATCCAGCTGCCTCCTTATCATATCCATGGGGCCATCCTGTAAGAAAATCAATTGTAACCTCATAAGAACTGAGGTATTTTTCCCTCAAATCTTTACTTTTCCTACTAGCAAATGGCAGTGCCTTCCATCCAGTTGATCAAGCCTGAAATATCTAAGTGTCCTTGGTTTTCCCTCTCTTCCATTCCTTCTCTCACCACTCACATGTAGATGCAATCTA
>NW_006922105.1:40364-42469 GCF_000298275.1 Orycteropus afer afer | reverse complement strand
CTATGAGTCGGAAACGACTCGAGGGCACTTAACAACAACAACAATTTTTCTTATGGGTCAGGAATTGATATGCTCTTCTCCCCATGAACCTCTAGTCTGTCTCTGTTACCGTTATCTCTGAATGGGTGAAGAAACTCCACTGATAACTGAATGAATGCAGAAACCCAGGAAAAACGTTTAAATATTCCACACCACACTAATGACTATAAGCTAAACTGTTAAAAGAAGTTCTCCAATCCAGGTACTGAACCATTCAAATCTTCCTTATCCTGGGGCCAGAGTTTCCAAAGCCAGCTGGCCTCTCGGCAGCAGAACAGCTTGGCTCTTATAAGACAGACCACAGTGGGCTGAAAGCATCTCACCCTGAATCTGCAGCCAAATAACGATTCGCTCAGAGCCAATGCGCTAAAGGATCAATCCATCAAATCAACGATCAATTTCCCACACTTATTTACTTATCAAAAATAGATCATCTTGGTTATTTATAATGTAATAATACTTAATATTGGCTGGACTGAGAGTGTCTGAGAGTTATGGAAAGGTAAGACTCCACAACTCTGGCCTTCTCACTCTCCCTGCCTCAGTCCCTCCTCCTCTTCCCTTAGCTTGTCCCTACCCTAGGACTGGCAACTCCCATCTTTCCACGAGTTGTTTCACTTAGCCCAGCTTTCAAGAGCAGACGCAAATGGAATATTCTTTAAAACACTACTATGAACAGACAAAACCAGCCTGTAGTGATAGTCAGGATAGAGGTCACATGGAGGTCTGGGGAGATTACGGACTAAAAGGGTGCACAAGGGGGAGAACTTTCTGGGGTGCTGCAAATGTTTTGACTGCTTTTATTGACATCTACAGATGAAAAAATTCATTGAGCTATATACCCTTACATTTGTGTCCTTTGCTGTGCCCATGTTACTTCAAAACAAAGAAAGATTAATAGATAGATAGAGACATACATACATACATACACACAAAGAAGCTGTTAGTGGAGATAAATGAAATTTGGTCAACTGAACTCTGCTAAAATCCATGAAAACTGTTCAAATAGTCCATGCCATACTAAAATTGTAAGCTAATATTTTTAAGAAGCATTTTTTGTTAACTTTAGTGATTATTCACGTAGCAAAATCTCAACCCTAAAAAGTTCCAAAACATTTATATGAGAAAATAACTTCAAAGGGATTTTTTTTTAAATAATTGTTTGAAACTGAAAAATTCAATATGAAATGCTAATATATGGAATGTATTCATAAGAATAATGCATTTAATGTATTCACCAATATAGTCATGAGCATATTTAATGGAATAATATATTTATAAGAAGTCTAAACTACCCTTAACTTTTAACAAATTAACCAATCCTTAAGATTTGGCTAAATAGACTGTATTCATGTCATGTTTGCATTGAATACATTCAAAAATATTATATTTATTAAAATTTCCATAAGAAGATGTTCTTACTCATTGTATGTCTTCAAGAATCTTTTTTCTTTTGAAAGTTGTATATAAAGTAGTTATTTTTGTATATCCAAATTAATCCTTCAAATCAGTTTTTAGCAAATTGCCTTTTAAAAGATTGATCAGCTTTTGGTTGAGACTAAGACTGATTTTTAAAGCCAGAAACTGCTGTAGGTGAGCAAAAACTAAACCCAAATTAAAGTAAGTAGCAACAGATTGCAGCAAAACCGATGGGTGGCTTGGGACAAATGTAACAGTTTTGGAAGAAGGCAGGCTTCAGGAAAGACAAAAGTAAGAGGAGGTTACACGCCATCCTATAGAACACTGTTTCCAAATCCAAAAACAATGAAAGGAAGGGGAACCTCCAAAAGAAGTAAAAATGAACTATGTGATGAATTTTTTTGGACCAGGAGGAAAGTCACATGACAGAGGGACCTAGACCATTTAGTAGCTTTGCAGGAGAACTTCTCAAAAACCAAGTTTGGTATGAAGATTTGTTTAGCATTTAATTTCTGCAGCCAATGAGAATGAGTGGCTGTGGGACCTTTGAAGACCTCATATCTCTCTTCTTCCAATGGTCCCAAGGCAAATTGCCTTTGCAAATATCTCTTGTCAGAGCCACTTCCTCTGCTTCTCAGAAGCCAGTG
>NW_006922105.1:37525-39439 GCF_000298275.1 Orycteropus afer afer | reverse complement strand
GTGATCTGCTCCCAGAAAGATCACAGTCAAGAAAACCCTATGATATGTAGGGTCATCATGAGTCAAAGTCAACTCTAGGACAACCGTCAACAACCAGAGGGGAAGAATGGGTACCTCATCAACTGAGACTGATCTGTACAGAAGGATAAATGCTGAAGGAGCACCTGAAGAAAGGCACCCTAAATGAGCAATCAGAGAAGAATGAGGCCTCAGAAATGGACTTTTGATGCAGCTCCAATGATTGCACCTGCCTTAAGCAGACTTACTCAGATGTCAGGACAAACACACTAGCGAACAATTGGCCGGTGAACAATCTGAAGATGTACTGTGACCCATGGCCCCGGAAAATTTCCAAAAGACCTTTTAAAAATTCAGACCAGGGATAGACTGATGGGACTAACACAGCATCCTTCTAAGAGAGCTCTGGCCTAGTTTCAATGGAAGGTGGGGAATCAGAAGGCCAGTCAAGTCGGGAGGCTCTGTGGTCCTCTGCAACCCACGCCAGGGAAGCTCAACAGTCAGTACTTTTTATTTTTAACTAGGCTTTGCTGTATCCCTTTTAAAAATGGTTCATCCCAGCAAGCTATCAAAGGATTAATTATAAATCAATCAGTAATTCTGGTCACCGAATCAAAGTTCTGTCCCTTTGCTCCCCTCAGAGTAACCAAGACCAGACTTACTTCCATAAGAATTTTATTTTACAAAGTAAAGGAACCTTAAATAAGTATATGAAAACCACAAAAAGCCTAAACGCCATGGTTTTCAGAGTGCAAATTTCTAATACTACAATAGTTGATGTCCCAGCATATGTATCCATATGTAAGTATGATGAACTATCCCATCCCTGCCACACATAGTCACATAGGTCACCACACATTTTTAATAAATTATGCAGTCAACATTTTACACTTTCATGTTCCTTTCTTCCAAATTGTTCCCCTTTATGTTGGAAAAAAGGCCCAGAAATCCACTTCTAAGAAAATCAGCCATTGAAAACCCTCTGGGGCACAGGTCTCCTCTGACACACATAGAGTCACCATGAGTCCGAACTGACTTCAAGGCAGCTCGGTGGTTGGTCTATAACCTGAGCCTGGCTACCCTGTTTTTGACCTCTTGCTTTGCACCCTGCCTCAACTCTGCCTTTACCCCTCAAATCGGATGCTATATCATGACCACTGATTCCAGTCTGGTGGCATAGTGCCTACGGCATTTGACTGCTAACCAGAAGGCTGGCGGTTCAAACTGACCAGCCACTCCTTGGAAGGAAGATTGAGCAATTTACTTCCCTAGGCCACCTTGGAAACCCAAGGAGGGGTCGCTAGGAGTAGGAACCAACTCTACAGCAGTGAGGTTTTTTTTTTTTTTTGGAATTAGATACAAATCAAAATTTATCTCCATATCATGGCCCTTTCAGATGAGCAGTAGCACAAGCACCTACCCAGGGTGTCATCATAGCCCAGGACATTCCCTACACATTTTGAAAGTAAGTTTAACATATTCTTCCCCTCCTGAAGAACTTTCTCCTGTAATTTTGCTAACCATCTGAACTGCTTTCTATTCCCTTCATCCCTATCTTCTCCTCCAAACCCTACAAGGTTTCTTGCATTCCCAGGGGATGGGGGCAATGGATAACAAATGAATAAATAAGTCTACTACATTCCTTAGAAATAAGTAATCAAGGCATAGAGGTTTCTCTTTTCCTCAAACCTGCCCCCTCCCCATCTCTCCTACCCTACCATGGGGAGAATCAAGGGATTTCTCCTTCCATGCTGCATAAATACAAGAGCAAAAAGCCATATAAAATAAACACTGCAAAAGTCCTAAGTGTAATATTCCTTGTGGGTTGTTGCAGTGTAGTGAATTACTTAGTGTGGCTTTTCTAGCCATAAGTCTTTGTAAACTCCATGGTGGAAT
>NW_006922105.1:35461-36565 GCF_000298275.1 Orycteropus afer afer | reverse complement strand
GGGTTTGAACCACCAGCCTTCTGAGTAGCAGTCAAATGCCTCAGACACTATACCACCACAGCTCCCACTTCAAAGAAACCATTTAAATACACAGATAAATATAATAAATATGATAAAACATTATGAGAATCTGAGGAAAGAAATAATTAATTTGAGTATGTTCAATAAGAACAATAAGAATTATTTCATAGAGAATACAGTATTAGCACTGTGCCTTGAAGGAGGGATAGAAATTATATGAAATTTTATTAATGTAAATAATTTGTAAAATGAGGTCTCCCTGCATTTTTGCAAGCACCATCATTTATATAACTTTAAGAAAATAACAAAAAATGCCCTTAACACTACAGTACCCCTGAGAATGGATGAAAAGGAGATTTTAATGGTGGAAGTAAATTCAAGTAAGCAGTCAAGGCACCAGGACTCACATTTATTGTATGAAAGGGGTTTGTCTACTGCCCTTCATGGCAAGATAAGAAATATTGACCAGAGGGATCTATTGTATAAAATGCTGGCCAAGGAGTTAGGTGATATCCTGTTCTCAGCTTCACAACAATTGTGCTTTCTGACCTTGGGCAAATCTCTCAATTTCCTTTCCTTTTTAGAATTTTTGGTTTAGCTGCTCTACTGATATTTGGTTTATTTTCTTCTTTATGTATAACTGTCACTATTGGTCTGTCTTTGATGTGTTCTCATTTACTATCAAAAGAAAATGCACATTCAAATGTTTGTGCCCAGATTTGCAAGGTCAATGTCTCCAAGCCTGAGTCTGTAAAGTGAAAATAGTTTCACTAATCAGGAAAACTATTATAATCAGAATCAATCCCAAACTTCTGTGATAAAGCCTATAGAAAGATTGTTTACTAAATGATGAGTTTGTTTCTTGTTTTAATAAAGACAGTCTTCAAGGTGAACAAAACTGTAGAGAACAGGGAAAAAGAATGTATTACTTTCAAGGGCTGCTGTAACAAAGTATTACAAAGAAGGTGGCTTAAAATAATAGAAATGTATTCTCTCAAAGTTCTGGAGGCTAGAAATGCAAAATCAGAATGTTAGCAGGGTCATGCTTTTTCTAAAGGTTTGGGAAAAGATTCTTCCTTGTCC
>NW_006922105.1:33971-34521 GCF_000298275.1 Orycteropus afer afer | reverse complement strand
TTCATCTAGAACTACCAAAGTTCTCACAATAATATGCCTCACATATAGTAATATATGATTTAATAGGTTGAGACGCATAAAACATGATTTCACACATAAAAGTGCTAAATACAGACATATTTCAGAGATATTGTGAGTTTGGTTCCTGACCACCACAATAAAATGAGTAACATGACTTTCTTGGTTTCCAGTGCACACTGAATGATGAAGGCAGGAAGCATCAAAAGAAGATGGAAGGAATACACAGTCACTGTACCAAAAAGAAATGGTTGATGTTCATCCATTTCAGGAGGTGGCATATGATTAAGAACCAATGGTACTGAAGGAAGAAGTTGAAGCTACACTGACAGAATTGGAAAAAAAGGGGGAGGGGCTCCAGAAATTGACAGCATAGCCACTGAGATGTTTCAACCAACAGATGCCACACCAGAGGCACTTACTCATCGATGCCAAGAAATTTAGAAGACAGATAGCTGGGCAACTGATTGGAAGAGACCCATATTTGTACGCATTTCAAAGAAAGATGATCCCACAGAATGTGGAAATTATC
>NW_006922105.1:20298-21332 GCF_000298275.1 Orycteropus afer afer | reverse complement strand
GGAACTGGTGAGGCAGGAGATCATTTAGAACTGTCTTACTCACTGTCCACATATCCACCTCTGTGCAGCTCCAGACCTAAGTCTACAACTTTCTTATCTGTCTGCAGAGCTATCTACCTACAGAGACACTTGCATTAAAATTAATAGAAAAACTTAGCTGCAGATTATCTGGGAGTTATCTGGGTGTATGCCTTCTTTCTTTATCACTGGCCAACAATCACCCACACAGTGAAAACTGTGAGAGCCAGAACTCCATGGAACAGCCTTGTTTTTCTGTGTCTCACAAGTTTTCTGTCTTTAGAAGGGAGCAGTCACCACTTTCAATCAGTCTCTATCGAGTGGAAAATATATTTGAGTTTTTCTTCTGTGACAGGTTTCCTCCTACACAGGTCCCAGCTTTTCAGGTTTTACTGTGTAAAGAAACCAAAAACTAAGCAATTGTCACCGAGTTGACTTTAACTCAAGGCAACCCAATGTGTGTCAGAGTAAAACTGTGCTCCACAGGGCTGTGTATGGCTGATTTTTCAGTAGTTGATCTCCAAGTCTTTGTTTCAAGGCATCTCTAGGTGCACTCTAATGGGCAACCTTTCAGTCAGCAGCTGAGCCCTTAAACCATGTGCACTACCCAGAGACTCCAGTCATACAGTAAAACCTGTGAAAGCCAAAACTTGTGTGTGGTATAAATCTGTCAGAAAAGGAAAACTCAAATATTTTCCACTAAACCAAGTGATAGAAAAGTGGTGAGATGCACCCTGTCAAAGGAGGAAAATGTGCAAGACCCAGAAAAACAAGGCAGTCCCTTCAAGTCCCGACTCTCACAGTTTCACTGTAATTACCAAAGAAATGCTCACTAAGTTCTTTGGGGGAAGCTGGGCCATGGGTGAAGTAATCCGATGTAAATGCCTCAGACTGTATCATTAAGTATTTCTTAGGTCATGTCTCTCAGAGAGAGGAGGGGACTCTGAGGGACACAGTGCAGTGAGAGTTGGCCTTCCCCCCTGCTGGGAAGTCTTCAGGTGTAAGACACCAAGGGC
>NW_006922105.1:17567-18957 GCF_000298275.1 Orycteropus afer afer | reverse complement strand
TCCCCATTCCTACATTCATAGGATCAGTAGGTAAGGAGAGAACAGAGGGACAGGATCTGCTAGAAAGCTCCTATTACTGTTGATAATTAATATTATTAAAAGGATCATTGATTAAAAACAATAATGTATCTATGAGTTTGATTGTAATTAACAAAGTGTTTTCACAGACATGATCCCTTTTTAAATTTGATTATGCTTCATTCCTGTAGAATTTATCATTTCAACTGTGTCGGCAGGATTCTAAATATTTGGCTAAAATATTTGGGGCAAGAGGAAGTGTGAAAATGACTCATTGTCCCATGGCTTGATGTTCTTCATCCTGTAGATACAACATCCACATGTGTGATTAATTTTTCTCCCCAGTATATCAGGATGTTTTGTTATAAGCTTCAATCTAAACTCTAAAAAAAGAAAAAGGACTTGAAAATGTATTCTGTATTTTCCATCTGGCAGGTTTCCCAGATATTTCTAATGTATTTTATTTACCAGCATCAGAACTTAAAGTAGGCTGCTGTGCAGTGCTGTGCCATTCAAACACTTCTCTTTCTCACATATTCCTCCTTGCCTTGTGAAAAATTCATTTATCCATCCTCCTAGATTCATACCAATGAGCACACACATGCACTACACACATGCACACCCCCAGCATCAAAATACCCAAAATAAAATTTCAATTAGTGGCATTCTATATGATTTATTCACAAATTTTAAATAGAAATAATGAGGTCTGAATTGCCAAAGGTAAACTCTCTCATTGATATTCTATTTGATTAATCTGAACATAATTTATTTTATCACTATGCCCTTAAGCATATATCATTTTATTTCATTACCAGAATGGCAAAATCACATGGCTAGAAATTATCTAAAAGACATGTAGTCTGCTTCCTCTGTTATTATTGGTTAACATAGGATTGTGACACCCACTGTCTTTTCTCCCGATTCTCCAGAGAATTGGAGCTATGTGTCACCTTCATTTACAACTGCTATCCTTGATAGTGGCCTTTGACTGGATTATTTGATTAAGCATTTTCTTTCTTTGTTTAGCTGTTATTCTTTACTGTAAAAACATGTGGCCTAAAATTTCGAAAAAGATCCCAGTATTTCAAGAGTAAATCCTTCCCCAATTGACTACTGATATATATACAACGCAAACACACCTCAATGTCTTTGAGTCAGATGCGACTCATAGCAACCCTTCCTTGGGTTTCCAGGACCGTATCACTATGGAAGCAGATTGCCTGACCTTCCTTGCAAGGAGTGGCTGGCTAGTGGGTTTGAATCGCCAGCCTTCTGGTTAGCAGTCAAATGCCTTAGGCACTTGGTCATCAGTTTCCACTGATATGGGAAGTAATTTGCCCAGTCTTCCTCCGAGGAGTGGCTGGTAGGT
>NW_006922105.1:15350-16822 GCF_000298275.1 Orycteropus afer afer | reverse complement strand
GTATCACTATGGAAGTAGATTGCCCAACCTTCCTTCTGAGGAGGGTTTGAACCACCAGCCTTCTGGTTAGCAGTCAAGTGCCTTAGGCACTACGCTACCTAGGGAGAGGAGATCTTTTGAAATCAATTCAGCCAAAGAGGATAGAGAGTTTTGACTTAGGGTGCAAGGCCTCATTTTAGTATCTTTTGTAATTCACATTACCTAAAGACAAGGAGAGTGAGGCATTGGCGGTTGTGTGTTAGAATTATTGCCTTCCATGCAGGTGACCCAGTTTCAATTTCTGGCCCATGTACCTCATGTACAGGCATCTACATTGTGTGTTGCTATGATGCTGAATATGTTTCAGAGGAGCTTCCAGACTAAGATGGGCTGGGAAGAAAGGCTTTTACTTCCGAAAACCAGCCAATGAAAATCTTGTGGACTGCAATAGTACCATCCATAACCCATCACAGGGATGGCACAAGACTGGGCAGGATTTCGTTCCATTGTGCATGGGGTTTCCACGAGCCAGGGGCTCACAGAGTGGCAGCTAACAACAATAAAGACAGATGATGACCAGTCATCTTTCCTACCAAGTAAGTGAGAGGATTTTCTTGGGGTGTGAAATACCATGATCTGGGAAACAGGAAGCCAATTATCTATTTTCTCTTTTCCTCTCCACATAGTATATCACCACAGTCAGTCAAATGAGAGCCTTAAGTTATAGTAAAATCTTGAAGATCAAAACTTTTGATTGTCTGTAAGGAAATTACATTTTGGATGAGAAAACAGATAAAACACACAATAGAAAACAAAAATAGTATGCCATGCAGAGATCTTAGAAATAACCCACAGAGCAAATAATTGGTCTATCAAGATGCTTTGAAGGACTAAAGGATGTCAAAGAATCCAAAACAAAAAATTGAAAGTTAAAACTGTTTTATTGACAACGACTACAAGGCAAACATTACTACTGTGCCAACAATTCTGAGAAATTCAGAAGTGTAAATTGACATCATATCTTTGCCAAGGGAATAGAGTTCCTCATTCTATGGAGTTTCAGTGTTTTCCTGAATTTACTAATTATTTCATTACACATTACAGAAATTCAAAATTAGAGAGATATTATAAAATCAGTGCAAGACATTGTAAGATGGGGAAAAAATGGGACTTTTTAAAAATGTATGTGATTGTTCACTAGAAACAGAAACACATTGGCCACTATCAATAGACAATTAAATATATTTTTTTCTTTTATTTATTGTAGAAGCTTAATTTAAAAAAACTTTCATTTTGTTTTATTTCTTATATATCTTCACATGCTAATGTGAAATTAAACTTATCTCTGTAATTGTTTATAGCCTTTGTCACTTCAGTCTCATTAACTCTATGATATAGCTTCAACAGTTTTTGTAATACCAAGTATATATCCAGAAATGAACAGGCAAAAGCTAATTTGGGCTTCTTGTCTTTCTCCTTCTCTCTGATACACT
>NW_006922105.1:12957-14500 GCF_000298275.1 Orycteropus afer afer | reverse complement strand
GCACATAACAACAACAACAACAAATATATATGTATATATATATATATATATACATATACATATATATTTGTTGTTGTTGTTGTTGTTGTTGTTTGCCATCGAGTTGGCCCTGACTCATAGCGACCCCTCCTTGGGTTTCCGAGGCAGTATCACTATGGAAGTAGATTGCCCAACCTTTATATATGTATATATAAAATAAAATTATCTTTAAAAGTCTCTTCTGGCCTGGTCTCTCTTTTAAGGGGGAAATAAATAAATGAAAATATTCTAGCTATTAAGTTCCTCTGAGTCCTCAGCCACCTACAAATTCTTCCTGTGCTCTGTATCCTTCTCCCCATCTTTTCATTTGACTATTCATAATCCATCTTAATCAGGGCTTCAAACTAGCTCATTCCCTCGAGAATCACCTGGGGAATCTTGGTAAGGAGCACTGGTGGCACAGTGCCAAAGGAATTTGACTAGTAGCCAGAAGGTTGGTGGTTCAAACCCACCAGTTACTCCATGGAAGGAAGACTCCATGGAAGGAAGACAGGGCAATCTACTTCTGTAAAGATTTACCTCCTCAGAAACCCAGTGGCGGTTGCTGTGAGTCGGAATTGACTCGATGGCCATGGGTTTGGTTTTTGGTTTGGTCTGGGGATCTTGTTAAAAGGTAGATTCTGATTCAGTGTTTCTGGGGTGGAAATGTGAATTCTAAGCAAGGGGTTAAATGAGAATGAACCAGTTGGAAGCCCTGATTATGTCTCTTATAAATTTTTAATTCTTCCAGAGCAGAATCTTTATATTTCAAGAACCCACCAGAGAATCTAATTCATAATTAGTATTTCTTAGCAATAAATAGAAAAATTTTATAGTAAGTAGGAAAATCACTTCTGTGTCTTATGAAATAATAATAATAATAAACTAATATCTTAAACACTTGATTGTTTAAGGGAAACTGATGAATCTCACTTATATAAAAAGGTGAAATGAGACATTCATTGTAAGCCTGAAATGCACTATTCAAAGTAAAGGAGTGGTCACCTGGCAGTGTCCAGCCTAAAGGAAAGCATATGCGCTGTTGTTTTAGTCCAGGTCAAATCTCTAGAACTAAAGACTCCTCATACTCCTTCTGCAGAAATTATTTACCATTGAAGAGATTCCCACTTAACTCTTCTTGTGATGCCAAGAAATGAAGATGGAGAGACAGTAGTTCCCAACTGAATGAGTCAAGAGAATTTAGGTAGAAAATTATAGCAAGAACCCCTAGTTATCTGCTTCACCAAAGATATTCAGGCAGCTAACAAACACATGAAGAAATGCTCATGATCATTAGCCATTAGAAAGATGCAAATCAAAACAAGAATGAGATATCATCTCAGCCCAGCACTAACAGCAAAGTTCAAAAAAACAGAAAACAACAAAGACTGGTGAGGGTGTGGAGAGATTATAACCATCATACACTGCTGGTAGGGTTGTAAAATGGTACTACCACTGTGGAAAACAGTATGGCACTTCCTTAAAAATCTGGAAATAGAAATATCATATGATCCAGCAATCCCAC
>NW_006922105.1:11482-12652 GCF_000298275.1 Orycteropus afer afer | reverse complement strand
ATATATATTATTTAATCGTTACCAGGGGTGGGTGAAGAAGAGAGGGTAAACCACAAACTAGAGGGTAGACACAATATTAACCTGTGTGAAGAGAAACATGAAAAAAGAAAGAAAGAAAAGTACTTCTATTCACTTGACTTTTCTCTCAAAGAAGAACGTGACCTGAAGTAAACTAGGCAGAGTTAGGACACTTATTTCCTTGGCAAGGAAGCAAAACTCTGCCTTCTCAGCCAGGTTCATAATTGCCAACCAAGCAAAATTCATGTCAAGAGAATCAAATTTTGGCTTAATACATCCTGTAACTTCAAAGCTAATTATTAACTAGCAATAGTGTCTACTATCAAAGAAAATTGCAAGCAGGTTTTTCTTGAGGGTTCTGTCCCCATTTACAATGCCATGTAACATATTAAAATTCATTTCAACACAACTTGTTTTAGAATGAATTTAAGCACTGTAGAACAAGACTGTTTCTGTGATGACTGGCAGGTGGCCAATTAGAATAATGCTTTAAAGATTTGTTTACTTGCCTATGAAAAATTCTGCTCAATGACAGTTCTTGGTGAACCAATATAATAACCAGTTCCTGACTGTGTAGGAATCAGTGTCCATAAGGAAGGCAATGTTTTCCTTCCTTCTCCTGACTTTATTTATTGCAAACACAATGTTATCATCACAGGGAGAAAATGCTATCCAATCCCCCTTTGTGGTAAATCTATATTTGGGTTTTTGAAAGGGCATGATGTGTATGCTGTAGATGACCTAAAGAACCATTTGTTCAAAGGTAGAGGAGAAGTGATTAATCATTTCAATGGAAACAGTGAAATTGAGAAATGTCCTGGAAGAGGATTTTGAAGAAATATCTTCCTTCTCCCACTTCCCAGTTAAGTTGCATTAAAATATTTGTTTATTTGCAGGCCAGAAAAGTTATCAAACATAAAACTTAACTTTTTAAATGTTCATGACAGGAGGAGATCACATAATATTTGTCAATGCTCAGGAAAGACAACATATCTTTCAAATAAGCATTTATTGAGCTACTGCTGTGTAATAAACAATTTGGGCCCTATGAACACATACCCTTTGAAGAGATATGCAAACTAATATGGGCAAGAAACTACAGTGTTAGCAATAAAAGAGATGCAGTGGAATTATAAAAGAATTAACAGTTAA
>NW_006922105.1:9725-11092 GCF_000298275.1 Orycteropus afer afer | reverse complement strand
CATTTAAGACCAAACCATTTTACTCATTCAAGAAATATTTATCGTGCCTCACCAGTGCTTGGGTCTTTTCTAGAAGGTGAAGATAAGTAATAAAACTAACAAAGAAAACTCTTTCTTCATAGGAAATTGAGATAGAGAGAGGTCAATTTATTTGCTGAAAGTTGAAAGCCAAGGGCCAAAGCAGGCCTACCTTCTCCTCTCCCAATCTCATAACTTCCAGAAATCATGTTTGTTTGGTTTAGTTTTTTTTTTTTTTCCTGTTGTTATATTTCAATTTACTGTTGACCCTAAATGCTCAGGATTCTGAAAATATGCACATATGTGTCTATGTGTATGTGTTTATATGTGCACCAACAAGTATTTGTGTTATATGCTCAGCTTATCAAGTCCTGCTAGTTTATATTGTCCACTTATCCCATTGCTTCCTGTGAACATACATATGACATAATTCACATCCTCAATAATTTTGTTCCTAATTTAGGTTAATTTTAGATAGTCCCTTAAACGTAACAAGTCCTTAATAAATATATATAGAATGCATGGATGAACGTGTGCAATGCTGGGCGAACAATTTACTATGATTACACTAATTGTGAAGAATCATACAATAAGATAAATTGAATTCACAAATGGAAAAGAAGCCCAGAATGAGAGGGATATGAAAAAGTCAACCCTCTAAATTGAGCATGTTCTATTTCTGAAAGAGGGTCCTTTCTAGTGTTTTCTCCTAAGGTCAATTATAGAATTGGACTGATATAAATTGATATTGTCCCCAAACCCATTTTCAAATTTAGCTAGGATTCCTGAAAGGCTATCAAGGGTCATTTTATGCGGCAAATGCACTCTCACCCCAAATGACTGAGCTACGCAGCAGGTGATCCAATCACTTCAGCAGTTCAGCAATCAATGTGAATTACTTGCTGCCATCAGTGCTGATTGAGAAAGTGACCACAATGGCCAGGCCACACATACACACATAGGCTTAGCCAAGTTTGCATATATTTTCCCTCTTAACCTGCCTCTCAAAACTTCTTTGTTATTCATAATCGGCCTTTATTATAACCTGAGATATTTTATGTGTGAATTCATCCCATTTGCTAAAATGAACATGATATTTTGAATTTCTAACAGACTGTCTATGGCATTTTCCCTCCCTTTGCCATTATTCTGGGACTAAATTATTTCTGGGAAGTCTTTTCTTTCTCTGGAACCTCCTTTAGTGGTAAGAAGGCAAGTTTTAACTCATATCCACAGTGTATATTCAAGCCAAAGTGAATGAAAAAGGGGAAGGCCCTCAATGACATGGATTGACACATGTCTGCAATGATGGCTGCAATGATGGACCCAGGTATAACAAGGATTGGGAA
>NW_006922105.1:3749-4300 GCF_000298275.1 Orycteropus afer afer | reverse complement strand
AAAAAACAGAGATGTCACTTTGAGAACTAAGATGTGCCCGATTCTAGTCATGGTATTTTCAATCACTTCATATTCATGTAAAAGCTGGATAATGGATAAGGATCAGCAAAGAAGAATTGATGCTTTTAAAATATGGTGCTGGTGAAGAATATTGAATATATCATGGACTGCCAGAAGAATGAACAAATCCCTTTTGGAAGAAGTATAGCCAGAATGCTCCTTAGAAGCAAGGATGGTGAGTGAGACTTTGCCACATATTTTGAACATGTCAACAGTCTCTGGGGAAGGAGATCATTCTTGGTAAAGTAGGAGATCATGTTTGGGCAACAGAAAAGAGGAAGACCCTCAACAAGAAAGATTGACACAGTGACTGCAACAATGAACTCAAACATAGCAAGGATTGAAAAGACAGTACTGGACAGGGCAGTGTTTCCTCTTGTTGTACATAGAGCTGCTATGAGTCAGAACTGACTTAACAGCATCTAAGTACAACAATTCTACTAGCTAGAGGATAAAGAGCATTGAGTGGGGCTTTCAAGAGGTGACATGAG
>NW_006922105.1:1476-2813 GCF_000298275.1 Orycteropus afer afer | reverse complement strand
ATTGCAATAAAAGGCATCTAAAAAATTGTCAGCAAACATCATCCTTAGTAATGATATATATATATATGAAGCTTTCTACTAGAGAAACAAGAAATGAGACAAAAATGCCACTTCTTTTCAACATTGTATTGTGGATCCTAACTGGAATATTAAGGCAACACGTAGAAAGAGAAGATAGAAGTCTTGAAAATAAAGAAATAAAATGGTCATCATTTGCAGAACACATGACTGTGTATGTCAGAAATTGAAAAGAATCCACCGATTAAAGTTATTAATTTATTAGGAAAAAACAATCTATAATGATAGAATTCAGAATAGTGGTTACCTTTCTTTGGGGTAAATTGTTAGAATTAAGAAGTAAAAATTTCACTAACAAATTTATTTAGATATTTACATACCACTAGAATTTCTTTTCTTTACCATGATTTATTACAGACCTCACCATACCCTTAAACTCATTTGATTTCCTCCACACACACACAAAATGTGTTAAACATTTTCTCCATCAAAATTCTATAAAATTATATTTATTACACGTGAATATACCTACAGCATGCTTTATAATCACATCCCTCAAATAACATTCCCGCCAGTTAAACAAACCTTTTACAGTTCTTTTGAGGAATCTGTCATATTAAATGACACAAAATAGAAGATAAACAAACCAGATCCAAAGGAGTCTCAAACACATGTCCCTTACTGCTTCTCAAAACCGTGGGGGCACATAACCTTGCAAGTTTGACACATTCACAGATGACAGTGGAGAATTACCAAAGGGAATACAATTACAGTCTGGCATCATAATATATGTTGTTGCTAACTACTGACAGATATTCCACATAGATTTAGATATTGTGGTTTCAATATGAATCATGAAGTGTATTTAAGAGCCTACAGCTTCAAAAGAAAAAAGGACAGTTTTCCCAATGTCCTTCAATGTCCTGAATGTTGATGTATCCACCTGCAAAAGAGAAATATGTTCACCAGCCTCTTTTAGATGATGGGACCACTGTCCAGGTGGCTCAGACCTCACCTATGTTGATACAAGGTAAAACAGTACAGGTCTCTGGCTCCCAGACTATTATCTGCTGTGACAAGTGAGACATCTCTATGCTGATTCTAAATTTTAATTCAATTCTCCTGTGCAGGAGGTGTTTTACTTGACTGCCTTGGAGAAGACTTGACTTTGGTTCTAAGTTTCATTTTTCAAAATCCAAATGCTTTTCAGTAGATTCAACTGTTCCTTACAGTTAGCAGTTGAACAGGGCTACCAACAGCATTTGTATTGGAGGTCAAGATAAATTGTTACTGGAGAAAGGAAAGGAAACATGACACAA
>NW_006922105.1:0-1376 GCF_000298275.1 Orycteropus afer afer | reverse complement strand
TGGGACCTCCATTAGCTGCTATAGCACAACTCAAAATGAGAAGAAACAGCTGCAAACATCCATTAATAATTGGAACATGAAATGTATGAAATATGAATCTAGGAAAACTGGCAGTTGTCAAAATGCAATGGAATGCATAAAGATTGATATCTTAGGCATTAGTGAGCTGAAATGGACTGGTTTTGTCCATTTTGAAACAGACCACCATACAATCTACTATGCTGGGAATGACAAATTGAAGAGGAAAGGTGTGGAATTCATCATCACAAAGAATGTTTCAAGATATATCCTGAAGTACAACACTGTCAGTGTCAGGATAATATCCATACATCTACAAGGAAGGCCAGTTAATACTACTGTTATTCAAATTTATGTACCAACCACCAAACCAAAAGATGAAGAAACTGAAGACTTTTACCAACTTCTGCAGTCTGAAATTGACCAAACATGCAATCAAGATGTGTTATCACTGATGATTGGAATACAAAAGTTGGAAACAAAGACGAATCACCAGTAGTTAGAAAATTTAGCCTTGGTGCTAGAAAGACACTGGAAATCACATAATAGAATTTTGCAAGATTAATGAATTATTCATCACAAATACCTTATTCAACAACACAAACGGTGGCTATACACATGGACTTTGCCAGATGGAGTGCACAGGAATCAGATCAACTACATCTGTAGCAAGAGGCAATGGAAAAGCTGAATATATTCAATCAAAATAAGGCTAGGAGCTGAGTGTGGAACAGACCATCAACTGCTCTTATGTAAGTTCAACTTGCAGTTGAAGATAATTAAGTCCATGAGAGCCAAAATATGTCCTTGAATATATCCTTTCTGAAGTTAGAGACTGTCTAAAGAATAGATTTGATGAATTGAACACCAACAACTGAAAACCAGAATTGTGTGATGACATCAAGAACATCATCCATGAAGAAACCAAAAGGTCATTAAAAAGGCAGGAAAGGAAGAAAAGACCAAAATGGATGTCAGAAGAGACTCTGGTACTTGCCCTTGAACAGAGCGTAGCTAAAGCAAATGGAAGAAATGACAAGATAATAGAACTAAACAGAAGATTTCAAAGGGCAGCTTGAGAAGACAAAGTCAACGATAATAACTAAATGTTCAAAGATACGGAGTTGGAAAGCCAAAAGGGAAGAACACACTGGGAATTTCTCAAGCTGAAAGAACTGAAGAAAAGATTTAATAAGATTTAATCAAGTTGCAATATTGAAAGATTCTATGGGCAATATATTGAATGATGCAGAAAACAACCAAAGAAGATGGAAGGAATACACAACATCACTGTACCAAAAAGAAATGGTCGATGTTCATCCATTTCAGGAGGTGGCATATGATCAAGAACCAGCAGT
>NW_006922104.1:1974990-1975933 GCF_000298275.1 Orycteropus afer afer | reverse complement strand
TTTCTCATTGGAATAATAAGATATATAGAGACCAGGGAATGATAAAATGTTACTAGAATGTTGTAAATCTTGGGGAACAAGAGATTGCCATAGAGTAGAGCTGAAGAAATGGTGACACTTGATCCAGGCCCACTTGGATCAAGATTCTGATCTTGAGGATAAGGAGGCTCAGAGAACATGGTGTGACAGTCCCATATTTATTCTATAATGGCCTAGGGGGGTCACTCTTCCTTTAGAGACAGTCTTCAATTTAGAATTTTAAAGTCCTTCCTCACATAGACTCAGAGACCAATAATGAAATTAGATGCAAGAGCACCAGTTACATATTTATTTATGGTCACAAAGCTAATTTAAGAATAAAATATGCCACTATTGAAGAAATAAGGGTGAGAGAATTCAATTAGGAGAAACTGATTTCTGACATGTAAATCTATTTAATTAAAATGTCTTTGAGTTAAATAAATGTAGATGGAAGTGGGTCCCACTGATACATTGAGGTCTGGACATCTGATAGATATGACATTAAAATGGACTAATCCTACCTATTACCACTGTCCAACCTTCAGGAATAATTAGAAACACATGTCCTTTGAAAATAAACCCCTGTTCTCCATTTCATCAGTGGACTATTTTACAGTTTACAATTTAGGTCATGCTAGAGGCTAATCATCATATCACTTGTCTCTCTGGATTCAAGAGCACCGATATGATTAGAAGATTGCCTGTGTCTTCTGGGGTAGCTAGATACAATCTAAGGGTAGAAATTAGTTCTATTGTTTTTCTTCTGAAGAAAAAAAAAATATCTATTATTTAAATTAAGGGCATTATAGGCATAGAGAAACGGGTTTCTTCTCTTTTTTTTACATCATAACCCTGTAATATCAACAAGTGAAAAAAAGAATATTGGGAGTTCCGGCAAGATGGCGGACTAGGCACAAGGACT
>NW_006922104.1:1972277-1972956 GCF_000298275.1 Orycteropus afer afer | reverse complement strand
ATTGTGGGGATTGCAATCAATGTTATGAAATCAAAATGTGTATGAATTGTTAAATGGATTTGCCCTGTAAACTTTCACCACTAAAAAAAAATAACAATAAAAAGTTTTAAAAAAAAAAGGATATTGGTTAACATTTTCTTTCACACTTTTGCTGTAGGAATGTGACTCAGAAATTAGGGTTGTATCTTACAGCACTGGTATTGGCAAGGTTGAAGGAGATGATAGAAGCACAGTTTCTTAATCTGAGTGCTCTAATAGGCAACAGAAGAAGTAAGGATTAGAGCACTGCTACTTTATTTGGGCAAGTCAGCTGCAGAGATTCAGGTGAGGACAGGAGCTCAGGCACACCCAAAGCAGCAGTGCGGGAGAGCAGAAAAAAGGGGATTAAAAGCCAGGAACCCTGACAGAGAAGCCGTCAGGTGCAGGGATCCAGGTGAAAGAGGGAAACCAGGCACGGCCAAAGCAGCAGGATGGGAGAGCAGGAGAAAGGGGATAAAAAAGCCGGGAACCCAGACAGAAGAGCAGTCAGCCTAAGGGATCCAGGTGATAAGAGGAACTCATGCACACCCAAAGCAGCAGTGCTGGAGAGCAGGAAAAAGGGGATTAAAAGCCAGGAACTCAGACAGAGGAGCAGTCAGCTGCAGAGATCCAGGTGAGGAGAGGAACTCAGGCATGCCCA
>NW_006922104.1:1970465-1970982 GCF_000298275.1 Orycteropus afer afer | reverse complement strand
TATCTTCAGCCAAAACCAGGCCAGGAGCTGATTGTGGAACAGACCATCAACTGCTCATATGTAAGTTCAACTTGAAGTTGAAGACAATTAAAATATGTCCAAGAGAGCCAAAATATGATCTTGACTATATCCCTCTTGAATTTAGAGACCATCTAAAGAATAGATTTGATACATTGAACACTAACAACCAAAAACCAGAATTGTGGGAGATATCAAGAACATTATCCATGAAGAAAGCAAGAGATCACTAAAAAGACGAGAAGACCAAAATGAATGACGGAAGAGACTCTGAACCTTGCCCTTGAGTGGAGAGAAGCTAAAGCCAATGGAAGGAAATGACAAGGTAAAAGAGCTGAACAGAAGATCTCAAAGAGCAGCTCAAGAAGACAAAACCAATTACTATAACGAAATGTGCAAAGACCTGGAGTTTGAAAACCAAAAGAGAAGAACGCGCTCAGCATGTCTCAAGCTGAAAAAATTGAAGAAAAAATTTAAGCCTCGAGTTGTAATATTGAGA
>NW_006922104.1:1966841-1968276 GCF_000298275.1 Orycteropus afer afer | reverse complement strand
TGGAGAAGGATGTCATGCTTGGTAGGGTGGAGGGTCAACGAAAGAGGGGGAAGCCTTCAATGAGATGGATTGACATGGTGGCTGGGATGATGGTCTCAAGTATAGCAGGGATCGTGGAGCTGGTGCGGGATTGGGCAGTGTTTTGTTTTGCTGTGCATGGGGTCGCTATGAGTCAGAAACGACTCGACGGTACCTAACAACAACAACAACACTTTCTCTGGTTCAGGCCCAGGGCAGGGAGTGTGAGGAAGAAAAAGGGAAATGAGACAAGGAAAAATAACTAATGTGCTGCATTACTACACTGGCCACACTAAGAAGGACATGATATTCCTTCATTGGTATTCCTAATGAAAATGCAAAAAAAAAAAAAAAGCCTAATCTATTCATGAGAAAACAAGCAGACAACCTAAAATTAAGAAATTAAGGGACATTGAGTGATAGGCTGGATCTGGTTTGTACATACCAGTTCCTGAGAATCAACTGTGCTCAGTCCTTCCCAACAGCGTGTTTAGGAACGCCACTGGTACTTGACATAATTCATATTGGAAGTATTTATACAATGGTAATGAGGAAACACTACAGAACGTGGCCTTTTTGTTTGTTTGTTTGTTTGTTTTCCAGAGACCCATCTGTTAAACATTCATCAACTCACCACTAGGTACACTTTAGAATGCACTCTTTGAAAACACCAGTCATGAAAGACAAAAATGATGAGAAAATATTCCATATTGAAGAAAACTAAAGAAACATGAAAATTAAGTGTATACATAATCTTGGATTGGTTCCTGGACTGAAAAAAAATTTGTTTTAAAAGACAGTATTATTAGTTTATAAAACTGGAGTGTGAACTGTGGATTGGATAAAACTTACAAGCATATTTGTGCTCATTCTAAAGAAAGATGATCTAAAAGAATGCAGATGTTATCAAACAAAATCATTAATATCACAAGTACATAATATTGTGCTGAAGCCATTCAAAAATGGCTGCGGCAGGCAACTGCCAGAAGTACAAGCCAGATTCAGAAGAGGATATGGAACAAGGGATATCACTGCTGCTGTCAGATGGATCTTTGCTGAAAGCAAAAAATACCAGAAAGATGTTTACCTGTGTTAAACTGAGTATGCAAAATCATTCAACTGTGTGGATCATAACAAATAATGGATAACATTATGAAGAACAGTAATTCCAAAACACTTAATTGTGCTCATGAGGAACCTGTGCATTCATCAAGAGGCGGTTGTTTGAACAGAATAAAGGGATACTGTATGGTTTAAAATCAGGAAAGATGTGCATCTTTTCACCATAATTATTCAATCTGTGTGCTGAGCAAATAATTTGAGAAACTAGACTATATGAAGAATACAGCATACTCATTAACATCCTGAGATATGCAGTCGAAACAACCTTGGTTTCTGAAAGTGAAGAAGACTTAAA
>NW_006922104.1:1962251-1965932 GCF_000298275.1 Orycteropus afer afer | reverse complement strand
GAAGGTTGGGCAATCCTACTTCCATAGTGATACTGCCTCGGAAACCCAAGGAGGGGTCGCTATGAGTCAGGGCCGACTCGACGGCACATAACAACACAACAACAATGGTAGCAAGGGAGCTCTGGTGGCATAGTGGCTAAGGCATTTGACTGCTAACCAGAAGGCTGGCGGTTCAAACCCAAGTGAGATGGAAGTATTTGGGGGACAAAAAATTGCTACAAACATTTTGGAAATCAATACAGCATTAACTCAAAACCTGTTTAAATATCTGCACCTCTTTGACCACGTACTTCGTCTTCTTAAAATAGAGAGTGTGCATTGTAGCACTATTTATAATTGAGAAAAATTACAAGTCAGTACAATTGTCCTATAGGAATACAATTAAGTAAATCTCTCCACATTAATCCATGAAAACTCTAATTTTTAAACTGAGTAACATGAAAAAATATTCTTATGTGAAAAAGCAGCAAAATATAAAACAACTATGTTACTATTACAATTATGTGTGGTACATTTACCTAAGAATAAATACTGGAAGAAAACATAAAAATGAATTAGCTGCTCTATTAGTTTAGTGGAAGCAAAGGAGAAATACATTCTCTTTAGAACATCTTTTTTTAACTTGGGATTTAAGATTAATATTACAATAATATTTAATTGAAAAAATAAGCTTAAGATAGTATTTGAACCCACCATACTGACTCCACCATACACTTTTCCCATGGACTAAAGGTGCACGGCAAAAGAGGAAGTGCAGATCTTTTGGGGCCATTAGCAAGCATTTCCCCCCTTTTGAGTATCCTCATTCCTAACTTCCCACACCTCTGGTTCCCAGTGCTCTCACATAGCTTGTTGTTGTTAACTACCTTTGACTTGCCCCCAGCTCATGGGGACCCTATGCACAATCGAACTAAACACTGCTCAGTCCTGCACCATCCCCATGAATAAGTTGCCGATCAGACAACTGTGGTTCAAAGGGTTTACATTGACTGATTTTCGGAAGTAGTTCACCAGGTTTTCTTCCTAGTCCATCTTAGTGCGGAAGCTCTGCTGAAACCTCTTCATTATCATAGCAACAAACAAGCCTCCACTGACAGAAGAGTGATGGCTCTGTTCATGAAACACATTACCTGGGAATCAAACCCAGGTCTCCTGCGTGGAAGGTGATAATTCTACCCCTGACCTACCAATGTCCCTCATATAGCTTGTTGTTGTTGTTGTTGTTATGTGCCGTCGAGTCGGCCCCGACTCATATAGCTTAGGAAAGCATATATCATGCGTAGTTATCCTCCACTAACACGAAATGCTGTTTCCACTCCGAAGAGGATTCGTATTTCCTAAGCAATTAGAAAAGTGCTTTATGCTGGTTGTGATAAGCTTCAAAATATGATTACAAGGAGAAGAACACATAATTAAGTAATTTCTGACAGAGAAATTACAGAGACGGTTGAGGTGCAGCTAGGCAAGAGAGTAGGAGGGACTTCCCTAAGGCCTTCAGAATGATGTCATAAGAGCAGCCAACTTCATCTGCCACTCCTGCTCTGAGGCAGTGTGTCTCACACAGACACTGCACATATGCTATTCTTCTTCCTCCACTCTCCTGTCAGCTCAGGCACTGGTAAATTTGATATCATTCTTCATTCCAAGTTTTTCTTTCTCCCAGTCACTTGTTCATAAATTTCCCTCACTGCATCGTTGAAATCTGTCACAATATTCCTGATAAATTCTACATGCCTTTACCTCCTGTCATCCATAACATTATCTCTCTCTCTTCTAGGGATTCTTTTCATATTCAGTTCCAAACAGTCCAGCCAGTGTTTTCTCACTGTTCATCTGCTTACAAATGGCAGGGGGAAAAGTTTGACTCTCCAACTAATTGGATAAGTCCATCCATTTTTCTAAGAGTGCAAAATGGTCAAGCTTGCTTTCAGAAGTCTTCAAGCATCCTTTCAGCTGCTTTTTCTGCATTCCATTTTCCCACACTCTCTCATTATCTCTTGTTTCTTCCCCTGCAAAGCTGAAGTGCCAGGATGGGGGACAGAGGATGTGGGATAGACTATTTTGACAAGTGCAACTGCTAAGGAAATATTCATTGCCACCATAAAGGGATTGTTTTTGAAGCTTTCCCTCAAAATAGTTTGGGAAGCATAGAGTGCTTAATGTACTCATATAGCTTATAGTAAATTTGTATATGTATGGGCATAAATATTGCTCTGCATATTCTCTGTCTATGTATAATATGAGTTTGTACATCTAAGTAATATAGGTATTAGATCTTTTGAGTGAGGAAACACACCTCATGCTATGAGATTGGCCAGTGTGAAGGCTGGTCAAGCCTCTTTTGGTCACCCAGAATGGAGTGATCCTAGGATGGAGCATCATCTAGTGCCCATCTCTCCTGCCTCACTCTCCCTAATACCCTCCTTCTGGCCATCAATTATGCTCAAATGTACTTTACAAGTTTCTCTCATCCATGCGTCATTCCTCTCCATGGCTGCTACCTTCTTTAAGGCATGAGAATATTAGAAAACTCTCCAAAACACCTAAAGACTCTTCTCTGTGTAGTAAGGTCAGAATATTTTTTAAAGTGAAATATGATCATCATTAGAGTCTCGTGCTTAATGCCCTTCAGTGATTGGCCATTGCACATATACTGGAGAAAGAGTTAAAATTCTAAGATCTCTAGTCTTAATTATTCAGTGCTGCTGTCACAGAAATATCATGAGTAGGTGGCTCTAAAGAAAAGAAATTTATTTTCTTACAATTCAGGAGGATAGAAGTCTGAATTTAGGGTGTAGTTGTAGAGGAAGGTCCTTCTTTGTCTATTTCAGCTTCTAGTAGCTGCCAGAAATATTTGAAGTTCCTGGGTTTGTAGATTCAGGAAGAGTCTCTCTTCTCCCATGTTACATTTTGGATCCACTCTACACTGGCATGATCTCAACTGATCAATTACATTGCATTGCATTATGTAAGGTGATTAGATTACAGCCACAGGTATAGGGGTTAGGATTCTTCCAACACATTATAGGAAGGGCACAATTAATTCTCTAACACCCTTCATGATCTGACCCGGCTTGCCTTTGCAGCTTCCTTCCTTGCTATACTTTTCTTGAGGCTTTACACAATGTCCAGCTTATCTACTTGCAACTATATTAATGAGTCCTGGTTGTGTCTACTATTTTTACACGGAAAGCTACCCTCACTTGATTAATTTCAATTCATCCTTCAAGTCTCCTTCATCTGTGACTCCATCTAGGAAGTGCCCCAGTCCCCAAAGTCTGAGCTAGTTGCCTACAATTAGAAAAATTGAAGTCTAACTTGTAGTGAAGGCTGTGATTTGTGTACAATCCAGACCCCATGTGCAATTTTCCCAATGTTTAACTTATCTCCTCCCCACTCAGTCTCTTCACATGTCCCTCACTGAATGTACTATTACTGGATGTGTTGATAGTGGATTTTGATAAGAATTTGTATTTCCTTGCAAGATAAATTCCTCCAGTGATGCTATTGCAGTATTGTCATGACAGAGAAGAGCCATCTACCTCATCAGAGGAATGCTCAGTGTCTCTGCTCAGGTCCATATTCACAATCTGGTGATTCTCACTCTGAATGTCAAGTGTGGGTCTCATTCTGCTCTTCCTCACTACCCTGAGCATACTCACATACACAGCACATGCTATT
>NW_006922104.1:1955342-1959163 GCF_000298275.1 Orycteropus afer afer | reverse complement strand
AAGGTTATCTTCTGTGTCTGTGTTAATTGGTTTCCCTTTTCTTTGTTGAAGAGGGTCTGTGCAATCCTTCTGCCTAGTCCGCCATCTTGCCCCGCCTCTGGCAGTATATTTTTTATTTCTCATTTTTATGTAGATTTCCTTAATTTAAGAAGAGATGATGCTGGATTCTGTAGTATGCAGGCTCACCTGCCATCAGGTAGTTAAGTAGAGTGACTAGGGAACAGGGAAAGAAGCCAGATCTCACACATTGACCTTGGGCTCATTTTACTCATCCATCCAAAGACGGTTTAAATATGAGCATATATACTTCACCTCTTCACCTTTCTAAGTCCTTGTATGTATCCACCTGTTTAAAAAAAAAAAAAAGTTACTTAAAGAATCTACAAAACAGATACATTTGGGATAAATGAAAACATTCTCTCTTTGTAAATAGTAACAAAATCCCAAATTCAGGCCCAAAGTCCTGTGTCACAGGATTAGAAGAGCTGGGTTCCAACCCTAGATTTGCCACAATCTAAACTCCCATTTTAGTTCCCCATATGGACAGAAAAGAGTCCTGGTAGTGCAGTGGTTAAGCATGCAACTGCTAACTGAAAAGTGGTTCGAACCCACCAGCCGCTCTGTGGGAGACAGATGTGACACAGTCTGCTTCTGTAAAGATTTACAGCCTTGGAAACTGTATGGGGTAGTTCTACTTCATCCTGTAGGGTCATTATGAGTTAGAGTTGACTCAATGGCAATGGGTGTATGGACATAAGGGAGGCATAGGTGGCTCAGTGGTAGAATATACCCCCTTCCATGCAGGAGGCCTAGTTGAATTTCCCACCAATTCACCTCACGCACAACCATCATTTGTCTGACCTTGGAGGTTTGAATGTTGCTATGATGCTGAACAGGTTTCAGCAGGGCTTCCAGACAAACATGAATTAGAAAAAAGGCTTGGCAATCTACTTCCAAAAATCAGCCAATGAAAACTCTGTGTATCACAATGGTCCAATCCACAACCAATCATGGGGATGGTGTTGTCCATGGGGTTGCCATGAGTCAGGGCTGACTCGAGGGCAGCTAACAACAATAGTAACAATATATGGACAGAAGAGAACGTTCATTATGCTTACATTCAAAATAAGATCAGGCAGCAAAACCCCAAAGCATAACAATACTAGACATGATGGAAATCACCAGTTAGCTTCTGTTAAAGAGAAACAAGAATCAGAACATGGCATGACTTAGGTAGTTTCCAATCATTGTTCATTCTTTCAGGGCCACTTAAAAATCAAGCTACATATTTCAACATCCCCTGACTTAATCATTTAGTCAGGCAGGATCAGGCTCCTTGTCTGAATTTGAAACCCAAGGACTTCGGAATCTGAACATATTTACACACAAAGCATCATGCTTTAGAAGTTAAGTATATATTTGTGGTAAGATATTTTTTCTGCCATGAAGTCTATCTTTTTCCCATTAATCAAGTTCATTAGGTTCCACTTATATATTTCAATTTAGACAAATTTTCAACAAGCATCCATTCATAATCACAACAAGTAGTAATAGGGCAATTCTTATCCATGCCTCTGCTTGAAGCTGGGAATTCATTCTTAGTATACAGTAGAAGAAGCCCCCTAGCCCAATGCAAAACAAAATCAGACAGAGTTCTTTCCTCCCCCAATTCATTTGCAATTCTAATGTTCACTCATATATATTTCAGGCACTGATATATGATGAAGCTGTTTGTTTTCTGGAGTCAAATGTGGCATAATTTTTTTCTCTCTTCTTCATTCTTTCAGGGGCACTTAAAATCACTCTAATTCACCATGAACTTAACTCTCACGTTTTCTTTCCAATGATTGCAAGATCTTTTCAAAATTAAAATTTAGTATATCAAGGAGGCATTTCTCACTGTTATTTTTTTCTGGCTTTAATTGACGATATTAACAGATACAATAAATACAATAGTTATCTACAGAAAGTATAACAAAGTGATCAGGTAAATTTCAGGTGGCCTTGGAAAATCTAGCCAGCTCTCAACCTGAATAAATAAAATCCATTAATGTATGGCTGTGGTTATCATGGGTAGCATGTTGTTAAAAGGCTGCTCTCCTAGAAATGTATAATTGAAGATGCTAAGAGTGTCAGATACTTAGAACCCATCAAGGAAATATATGCATTACTGAATTTTCATTGCTGCCTCATAGCTCTCTAATTATATAGCAAACACTGTCATGTTGTGCTGATTAACCTGAGAGCACCTTGCCATGAGTTATTTCAAAGTGGTAGAGTTAATGCTGTGTTGTCTGAAGAAAAAAAAAACATCATAAAAGGACTCCCTGCCACTCCTTTCTTCAGTTACGGAACAGGACCTAGCCTCCTGGGACAAATACAACTTGGGTTGTACCTGCCTAACAGTAAGGGAAAACAAAAGAAAGCTCTAGCTCTGGGGCAGGGCACTGTTCTCCGACTTGCTGCCCACTGCAATCTTTGCAGAGTGTATCAGATCTGCACACAGAATGAGCCTTTCATGAGATGAACTACATAATACGCCTGGTGTATGTAAAAGGTTACAGTAAATTTGTTTTATGCTTATAGATGTAAAAGATGAGAAATGTTCACACAGATAAGTAAATGAATAGAAATAGGTTTATTATACCAAAGTCATTCCATTCCAAGTTACAGTCCAAAAATCAAATAGTGGTCATATCATTAAATACATTTTTAATGATGTGCTATCTGATAACTCAATTAGGTTCTCCCTCCAATCACTTGAAAGCAAAGAATTGGAAAGCATATGATTTGAAAAACATTTGCTATCTGGTCAATTCTGTCATTCACTTTTGCATTTTCTGAGAAGTGTGTAGAAAAATGCTTTGGTAAGATATGCAAAATGACAGTTAATTATACCTTTTAATCTTTCACTTAGAAGCACCTTGTATAATATCACATACTCAGAAGTGGTTGGAAAACTGAAATATTTCAAGTTTTTTACATAGCTTTTATCTTATTGTGTAAACTTAAGTATCATTTCCACCCAAATCTTGGAGCTGAAAATGGACACTGAGACAATAGTGAATGAAATTTCTCATTCTCCATCTCATTAAAGAGAATGTTGAAACTGAAAAAAAATAAAAAGGTTTTTGTAAAAGATTGATATTTCTTAGAATACGTTACCATTTTTTGAATATTCATATTCTAAGAAATAGAGTATGAAGCTTTATCATGAATTGGTGTTCAGATGAAATAGGCACTGGCATCTTTATCATTTTTCAACACTGTTGTTTTAATTTCCAAGTGTGGCTATAACAAAAATATCACAAGTAGGTGACTTTAAATAACAGAAATTTATTTCCTCACAGATCAACAGGCTAGAAGTTAAAATTCAAGGTGTGGCTCTAGGGAAAGAGCCACCTTCTTTGTCTATTTCAGCTTCTAGTAGCTGCCAGCAATCCTTGGTTTTCCTGAGCTTGTAGATGTATTTGCCTCTGGTGTCGTCAGACAGCATCTATCTTTCTCCTTGTGCCTGTATGCATGTCTTTGTGTCTAATCGACCTTTTTATAACTCAGAAGTAATTAGATTTAGAACCCATCCTACTCAGGTATTGTCTGATTAACATAACAAAGAAAATTTTATTTCTAAACAGGATTATATCTACAGATATAGGGATTAGAATTCCAACACATGTTTTGGGGAGACAGAATTCAATCCATAACAACTCTCTTGTCAGTTATTTCAAAGATGCTCCCTCAGGAATAATGTACGCATTCTTAATAGATCTTGCCTCTTCCATTCCTTGAATATTGTCAAAAGATATTTGTCATCATCACTA
>NW_006922104.1:1952849-1954757 GCF_000298275.1 Orycteropus afer afer | reverse complement strand
GAAAACTGTATGAATAGCAGTGAAACACTGATATATTACCGGAAAACTTTATGAACAGCCTTGAAACATTGTCTGATATAGTGCTGAAAGATGAGCTCCTCAGGTTAGAAGGCACTCAAAATGCAACTGGGGAAGTCCTGCATTCTTATGGTAAAGCTGACCTTAATGATGTGGATGGAGTAAAGCTTTTGGGATCTCCATTTGCTGGTATGGCACAACTCAAAATGAGAAGAAACAGCTGCAAACATCCATTAAAAATTGGAACATAGAATGTATAAAGTATGAATCTAGGAAAATTGAAAGTTGTCAAAAATGAAATGGAACTCATAAAGATCAATATCCTAGGCATTAGTGAGTTGAAATGGACCAGTTTTGGCCATTTTGAATCAGATGATCATATGATCTACTATGCTGGAAATGATAAATTGAAGGGGAATGGCATGGCATTCATTGTCACAAGGAATGCTTCGAGATCTATCCTGAAGTACAATGCTGTCAGTGATAGGATAATATCCATATGCCTACAAGGAAGACCAGTTAATGCTACTATTATTTAAAATTATGCACCAACCATCAAAACTAAAGATGAGAAATTGAAGATTTTTACCAACTTCTACACTATGAAATTGACCAAAAGTACAATGAAGATGTGCTGATTATAACTGGTAATTGGAATGCTGAAATTAGAAACAAAGAAGAATCACTAATAGTTGGAAAATATGGCCTTGGAGTTAGAAATAACACTGGAGATTGTGTGAAATAATTTTGCAAGACCAACATCTTGTTCATTGTAAATACCTTTTGTCAACAACACAAATAGTGGGTATACACGTAGACTTCACCTGATGGGGTACACAGGAAACTGATTGACTACATCTGTAGAAAGAGGAGATGGAGAAGCTCAATATCTTCAGCCAAAACAAGCCCAGGAGCTGACTGTGAAACAGACCACCTACTGCTCATATGAAAGTTCAAGTTGAAGTTGAAGACAACTAAAAGAAGTTCACGAGAGCCAAAGCATTACCTTGAGTATATCGCTCCTGGATTTAGAGACTATCTAAAAAATGGATTTGATACATTGAACATCTCAGACTAATTGTGGGATGACATCAAGAACGTCATCCATGAAGCAAGCAAAATGTCATTAAAAAGACAGGAAAGGGAGAAAAGACCAAAATCGGTGCCAGAAGAGACTCTGAAACTTGCCCTTGAATGGAGAGCAGCTAAAGCAAATGGAAGAAATGACAAGATAAAAGAACTGAACAAAGAATTTCAAAGAGCAACTTGGGAAGACAAAGTCCATTATTATAATGAAATGTGAAAAGACCTGGAGTTAGAAAACCAAAAGGGAAAAACACGCTCAGCATTTTCCAAATGGAAAGAACTGAAGAAAAAATGCAAGCCTCAAGTTGCAATATTGAAAAATTCTAGGGGCAAAATATTGAATGATACAGTAAACATCAAAAGAAGATGGAAGGAATCCACAGAGTCACTGCACCAAAAACAATTGGTCTATGTTCCTCCATTTCAAGAGGTGAGATATGATCAAAAACCAATGATAATGAAGAAAGAAGTCAAAGCTGGACTGAAGAAACTGGCAAAAAAGCAAGGCTCCAGGTATTGATGGAATGCCCACTGAAGTGTTCCAATAAATGGATGCAGTGCTGGAGGCACTCATTCGTCTGTGGCAAGAAATTTGGCCAACTAACTGGAAGAGATCCATATTTGTACCTATTTCAAACAGAAGTAATCTCACAGAATGTGGATATTATTGAACTATATCATTAGTATCACATGCAAGTAAAATCTTACAGAAGAAAATTCAAAAATGGTTGCAGCAGTATATTGACAGAGAGCTTCCAGAAATGCAAACTGGATTAAGAAGAAGACATGGAATGAGGGATATCA
>NW_006922104.1:1933010-1952429 GCF_000298275.1 Orycteropus afer afer | reverse complement strand
GGACCAATAAGCAGCATCACAATAAATAGAGAAAAGATTGAAGTTGTCAAAGATTCATGTTACTTGGATCCACCAATGGAATCAACACCAATGGAATCAGCAGTCAAGACATCAGACTACATACTGCACTGGGCAAATCTGCTGCAAAGACCTCTTTAAAGAGCTAAGATGTCTCCTTGAAGATAAGGTGCACCTAAGCCAAGCCATAGTATTTTCAATCACCTCATATGTATGCATGTGAGAGCTAGACAACGAATAAGGAAGACCAAAGAAGAGTTGGTGATTTTGAGCTGTGGTGTTGGCAAAGAATAGTGAAAATATCATGGACTGCCAAAAGAACTAAAAAATCTGTCCTGGAAGAAGTGCAGCCAGAATGCTCCTTGGAAGCGAGAATGGCCAGAATTCATCTTATCTACTTTGGTCATGTTGTCAGACGGAACCATTCCCTGGAGAAGGATGTCATGCTTGGTAAAGTGAATGGTCAAAGAAAAAGGGAAAGCCCTCAATGGATTGACACAGTGGCTGCAACAATAGGCTCAGGTATAGCAGGGATTGTGATGCTGGCACCGGACTGGGCAGTGTTTCATTCTGCTGTACATAGGGTTGGTATGAGTCGGAGACAACTAAACGGTAGCTAACAACAACAGCAACCCTAGTTAATACTTTCTGGTACTCTGACCTGATATATGATGCAATTGTTGAACTTGATCCACTGTGCATCTAGAAAAAGCAAAGACTGTAGTCATGCCCCATGCAGTTTATACTCACTAGGTTACACTGGTAGACACCTCTCGTGTCCCACATAATATTCTTTGTCCCATCTCTTCTTTTACCTGAAACTACCGTGAACAGTTCCATGAAAGTGCAATTGAGAAAGTACTGCTTCAGTCTCTCAAAAACATCTCTTCACTTTCTACCTAGGGGCCTTCTCTGATGCCTTGGGAGCCTGATCTGTCCAGCAGCATGGACAGCCCAACCAATAAATACAGAAGAGTTAACAGTTCCAGGGCCCAACCTTCAATTAATGGGAGACTGGAGGCAGGACATAAATGTCTTAGCCTCCCCTCTTTCAGGCCAACAATTCTGGGAGGCAGTTTGTATGTTTCTGGGAAAATCCTGGCAGATCCATTCCCCACAGAGTCAGCCTCAAAAATACTTTCTTGTATCTTGGTCTTGTTTCTAGAAGCAGACCCTGGGATGAGGATTCTAATGTGAGTGACTGATTAAGAAAGTGGTCCAGGAGAAAACAATAGAAGTGTGGGAGAAGCAGAGCAGAGCTGGAGAAGAAGCAAACTAAGAGCAAGATTTCAGGTGAATCCCAGCCTTGGGGAATTCTAGAACATAAATCACACCACAGAGATTGCAGGGAAGGAGTCTTCTCTAGAGAAGGAGGAAGCACGGCTCTGCCAACACCTTGATTTCAGACTTCTTGCCTCCAGAACTATGAGAAAATAAATTTCTGTTGTTTCAAGCCACCAAATTTGTGGTAATTTGTACAGCAACTCTGTTGTTGTTGTTATGTGCCATCGAGTCAGACCCTACTCATAGTGACCCCTCTTTGGGTTTCCAAGGCAGTATCACTACAGAAGTAGATTGCCCAACCTTCCTTCTGAGGAGTGGCTGGTGGGTTTGAACCACCACCTTCTGGTTAGCAGTCAAGTGCCTTAGGCACTACACTACCAGAGCTCCTACAGCAACTCTAGGAAACCAAAATAGACACATTTTCCAAAGAGTAGTGGGCACCAATACACACCGACTCATTGCAACCCCTCCTTGGGTTTCCAAAGCGGTATCTCTACAGAAGTAGATTGCCCAACATTCCTTCCGAGGAGTGGCTGTAGGTTTGAACTGGCAGCCTTCTGGTTAGTAGTCAAATGCCTTAGGCACTATGCCACTAGAGCGCCCCTAAAAGGAGCAGCTTTCCCAGAACTAAGAAGTTATGTTTGGAGCAGCAGCTTCTCTCTTTAACACTGATTTTATTTTTTGAGTACCATCTTACCACTTACTTCACCACATTTACAGTAAGAAATTGTATTGTATAGTTAACATTACCCGAATGCTATTTCCACTAGCAGGAATCTCCCCAGTAGGAGGGATCTCAAAGTTTCACAATCAAGCTTGTTATAAATTGCTGGATTTATTTTAGATAATTCTGCATCAGTGCCAAGTGTTGTAGCCAAAGCAACAGAAACAGAAACCTGTGTCTTATAAAACTGGTTGCTCTTCTTTATTGTACTTCCTAGATACACAGTTGTACCACTTCAGTTCTCCCCTCCTTGGCCCTTCCTTTCTTCTCCCATGCTCAAAACCTAGGCACTGAGTTGAGATTACTCTCATTTATTCTTTAAAAAAAAACATCCCTCGAAGAGACAAGCAACAGACAGGAAGAATATATTTGCAAAACACATATCTGATAAAGGGCCTATATCTAGAATATTAGAAACTCCAAAAATTCAACAATAATAAGATAAATAACCCAATTTTATAAATGGGCAGAAGATTTCAACAGATACTTACCCAAAAAAGATATCGTTGTTGTTAGTTGCCACCAAGTTGGCTCCAATACATGACACCCTTATATATAACAGAATGAAACATTGCCTGGCCTGGCACATCCTCACAATCTTTAGTAAGTTTGAGCATCTTGCAACCACTGGGTCAATTCATCTCACTGAGGGTTATACAGATTATAAGCACACAAAAAGATGATTAACCTCATTATTTATTAGGGAGATGCAAATTAAAACCACAATGAAATATATACCTCTAGAAAGCTAAAATTATAATAATAATAACTGACTATACAAAGTGCTGACAAGGTTGTGGAGCAAATGGAACTTCCATATATTGCTTTTAGAAATGCAAAATGATATAGTTGCTTTACTAAACCGTTTAGCAGGTCCCTCTTTTCTTTTCTTTTTCTGAGTGAAGCTCATGTCCAATACCGACCAAGAAACAAAACACACTGCCATCGAGTTGATTTTGACCATAATGACCCTAGAGGACAGAATAGAACTGCCCCATAGGCTTTCCAATGCTGTAAGTGTGTGTGTGTGTGTGTGTGTAATTGTTATTTGGGTGAACGTTTACAGAGCAAATTTATTTTCCATTCAACAGTTTATGCACATTTTGTTTCATTACATTTATTGCAACTACCATAATATAACAGCTCTCTTCCCACTTCCTCCCTGTGGTTTACCTTTTCCCTGTATCCTTCTTTCCTGTGTATTCTTCCCCTCTGAGATATCCCCTTTCTGATCTCCCATGGTTGATTATTTGAAGGAGTGTACCTACCTGGGATAACTGTTCACCTTGTAGGCCTATTATTTGGCTAGAAGTCACAGAAGTAAGTTCAGTTCCAGGCCCGAAAGGTGACTAGTGGCCATAGTATCAAAGGTTTCACCAGTCTCTATCAGACCAGTAAGCCTGGTCTTTTTTTTTTTTATGATTTTGAGTTTTCTCCCTCATTTTTCTCCACCCTATCCAGGATCTTTTATTCTGATTGCGTTCCAAGTAGTTGACAGTGGTAGCCAAGCACCATCTAGTTCTTCTGGTCTTGTTATAAGTTGATGGATTTATTTTAGATAATTCTGCATCAGTGCCAAGTGTTGTAGCCCAAGCAACAGAAATGGATGCAGTGCTGGAGGCACTCATTTGTCTGTGGCAAGAAATTTGGCCAACTAACTGGAAGAGATCCATATTTGTACCTATTCCAAACAAAAGTAATCTCACAGAATGTGGATATTATTGAACCATATCATTAATATCACATGCAAGTAAAATCTTACTGAAGAAAATTCAAAAATGGTTGCAGCAGTATATTGACAGAGAGCTTCCAGAAATGCAAACTGGATTAAGAAGAAGACATGGAATGAGGGATATCATTGCTGATTTTAGATGGATCTTGGCTGGAAGTGGATACCAGAAAGATGTTTACTTGTGTTTTGTTGACTATACAAAAGCATAGTGTGTGGATCATAACAAATTATGGATAACATTGAGAAAAATGGGACTTCCAGAATTGCTCTCATGAGGGAACCGTATGTAGGCTGAGGTCCACATGGTCCACTAGTCCCTTGGACTAATTGTTTCCACGTGTCTTTGATTTTCTTCATTCTTCTTTGTTCCAGAAAAGGAGAAATCAATTGTTTCATCTTAATGGCCACTTGTAAGATTTTAAGACCCTAATCTCTACTCACCAAGATAGGATATAGAACAAAGTTTTGTGTACTATATTATGCCAATTCAGTTTGATGTCTCCCATGACCATGGTCCCAAATCCACAGGGCAAGCATCTTACTCCCTTGCGATGTTTGGCTGTGGCTAAATAGATATCATAACTTTGCCCCCTGTTAACTCTTTATATCTATGGACATTCTTACAGAACATACAAATACGTATGCAGAAATAGTGTCTGCCAAGCTTATATATGATCATTAATATATTCACTTTTACATAGCCATACCTGATCATTTAGTCTGTCTACCTATGTATCCACCCATAGATTCATGTTTGATATTATTGATCATACAGTATTGTGTATGTAAAAATGTTTATCTTTGTTGTCTGAACCTCTTCTGCACCTCTCTGTGTCTTCCTTTTTCTTGGTGTTATTGTGCTGGTCACCCATTTTTGGTATATTGCCTTTCCCTTCTCCCAAATCAATACTTGTCTCTTACTTATCTAACAATTTTCTGTCCCTTCCTCTCACATCCCTGTAACCAACAAAGAAAGCTTCCTTCCATACAAAAACTTTTCCTTGACTTTTTACAATAATGGACTCATGCAATATTTATCCTTCTGTGATTGATTTATTTCACTCAGTATAATATCCTCCAAGTTCATCCATGTTACGAGGTGTTTTGCAGATTCTTTATTATTCTTTAATGTTGCATAATATTCCAATTGAATGTATGCATCATAGTTCGGTTAATCATCCATCGATGGATGGACACTTTGCTTGTTTCCATCTCTTTGCTATTGTGAATAATATTGTGATGAACATGGGTGTGCTTATATCTAGTCATGTCCCAGCTCTCACTTCTTTAGGATATATATATACCCTGTAATGGTATTGCTGGATCAGATGGTATTTCTATTTCCAACTTTTTAAGGAAGAGTCATATCATTTTCTACAGTGGTTGTACCATTTGACATTCCTACCAGCAGTGTATGAAAGTCCCAATCTCTCCATATCCTCACCAGCATTTTTTATTTTCTGTCTTGTTGAATTTTGCTATTGTTGCTGAGGTGAGGTGATATCTCATCATTGTTTTGATTTACATCTCTAATGGATAATGATCTCAAACATTTCTTCATGTGTTTGTTGGTTGCCTGAATATCTTCTCTGGTGAAGTGTCTATTGATTTCTTTTGCTCATTTTTTCGATTGAATTTTTTGTCTTTTTGATGTTGATGTGTGGGAGTTTTCTATAAGGCTTTATATCTTTATGGAAGCAGACTGCTGCATCTTTTTCCCACAGGGCAGCTGGTGGGTTCAAACCATTGACTTTTTTGTTAGCAGCCAAACACTAAACACTGTGCTACCAGGGCTTGATTGATCAATACGAAAGTATAAAAACACAGACCTCTTGTCCCAACTGGACACAACTCTGAAGTACCATCTGAGCTCCAGAACACCCCAATGGGATTGACTTAGTTCTCCGTGGAGACTATATTACAACTCAACTTCTCCTTCCGCCCAGTCTTGAACCTTTCTTTTCCCCCCAGATATTGATATCAAAGGGTACTCCTTAATAAACCTTTTGAGATGTGACCTAGAACACCACTCCTGTCTAATTTCCTTTTCGAGACTCCTGAAATTTTTGCTTACCATTGCATGGGAGAATCTCCTATATCAAGGAAACAAAAAGAAACTGAGCCCCTTGTTTTTAAAATAAGATCTAACTAAGCCTCTAGAGAACTAAGACATGATAATACTAAGAGTTAAGACAAGATGCTGTCTGAAGAAATATTGCCTCAGTTCTCAGGAGTACTTATAATTTACTTCTATTTCAAATGTATAGCTTCATGTTTAGACTCTTCTCCTATGCTTCTGTATTGCCCTGTGTAACAGGTTGGGTCCACTGAGAGGCAGACTTTGAGATGGAGATTTCTGTGCAGGAAGTTTAATGGGGAATTCTTAAGATCAACACCTGTGGAGATATGAGGGCAGCAGGAGTAGACAGAAGGAGAATTTGGGCTGTGATGCAGTTACAACAAAGGTAGGCAGAATAAAGACTCACAAAGATTGCTGTGTCCTAGCCCTTGGAACCTGTGAATATATTACCTCACATGGCAAAAGAGACTTGACAGGTGTGAATAAGTTAAAGAACTTGAGATAGGTCATCCAGAAGCAGGAGGATCAAAGAAAGAGGAGACATGACAATGGAAGCAGAGGTCAGACAGGAGAGAAGATGCTACCTGCTGGCTTCGAAGATGGAAGGAGAGGCCATGAACCAAGGAATACAGGTGGCCTCTAGAAGCTGGAAAAGGTAAAAGAACAGAATCTTCTCCAAGGTCCTCCAGAAGGAACACAGCCCTGTCACATGTTAATTTTGATTTTAGCCCAGTGAGAACCACTTTAGACTTTGGACCTCCATAACTATAAGATTATTAAGATAAAAATTTTAAAATTTTTTAAATTTTAAGATTAAAAATTATTAAGATAATAATTTTTTATTGTTGTGAGCCACTTAGTTTGTGGTAATTTTTATAGTAGCTGAAAGAACAGCATGAAAAAGACCTCACCCAATTCCACAGAGTTGTGAAGCTAGAATGGTCCTCCAGAACTGTCCTGTTAGGTGAAGGGGCTGAGCCTTTATGCCCCCAGATAGAATAGCTACTGGATGCAAAATGCTCTCAGGAAAGAATATGATATTGTATGAGACAATTTCCTGGGTCAAAGGCAATTCTCAGAGAGGATTGATTGCATTCCTAGAGCCTTATAGGAACTCTAGTGGTGCAATGGTTAGTGTACATAAGTACCAACCAAAAGGTCAGTGGTTCGAACCCACTAGCTGCTCTGTGGGAGCAGATGTAGCAGTTTGCTTCTGTAAAGATTTACAACCTTAGAAACCCTATAGGGGAGTTATACCCTGCCCCACAGGGTCGCTATGATTTGGAATATGCTCGATGGCAATGGGTTTTTGTTTGGGGAAAATCAGTGCTTAATTCCAAGGGGATGGATCTGGATGGCATACCATGGCATTCACTGTACCCTGAAAATCTTCTATTTCCCCCATCCTCACTTCCAGCCCTTGCAATGCTGATAGGTCATCCCAGTAGGAAAAGCAAATTCTGTTAGATGTACTCTTATTAAGCAAATTAAGGTCTTTTATCCTATGTTCACTTCAGCATTCTTGAGCTTACCTGCTTTAATTTGGCAAGACAGGGGGATGGCAGTGCTACATTTAAATTCTCTGTACCCCTGGATCTCTAAAGTTTAGAAAAGCTTCAGAGTGCAGATTTTTTCCCGTAAGCTACGCAAAGAACAGGATCAATGCAATTATTCTGACACGTGCTAAAAGCGAAACAGAGATTCTGTGTAACTGAGGACCCTAGAAAAGAAATTGGGAATTCATTTTAATAAATGCATTTCTGATGTTTTGAGGAACCCCTCAAGTGGTCCAGTCCTAATTTCACACATGCTATTGTAATGCCATTTGTTGAAATATTAGGAGACACAGCTAAATGAATGTTTAAAAGGGGTAAAGAGTGATTTCTTTAATACAAGAGTTGCATTTTTTGGTCACTCTGCCCTCCATTGCTACAATCTGTTACTACACAATGCTTCATTCTTAAAACATAGAAATATAAATTTCCTTTGTATACGCTACTTTCTAGTTTAGATATCCAAATCCTGTACCATGTAAAACCTTTCCATTTCCATATGTTCAAACCTTCAATACACCTTGCTTGAAATGATACAATAGTTTCCTCTTCTGCCTTCATTTCAATCCGTTCTGTACTTCGTTGCTGGATAAATCTTTCTGAACATCTTTGATTACACCACACCCTTATTTAAATTCTTTCAGTATCTCCTCAATGTAAAACTAGTCGTAAACTAGTCTTACTGGCATTCAAAGCCCTCCATATGATGCCCCAAAGTATTTTTCCAGCTTTCCAACTACCCTCCTCTACACATGTTACGATGCAGCCAAATTATAATGCTTCTTGCTCTCTGAAAACTATGCACTGGCCTGCTTTTGTTACTGTTCTTCCTTCAACCACGTATACTCCCCATTCTTGGTAATTTAAATTTTATCCATCTGAAAAATCCCACAACAAATGTTGCAAACCACAAAAGCCTTTGCTGATTCAGTGAGCCAGACCTGCTGTCTTCCACTTTCAATTCGCCATAAGATTCCTGTGCTAGTTGCGGATTGTTTTGATTGCAGGTAATAGACACCCATTCAAACAGTTCGAAGAAAAAGTAGGATTTATCAGAAATATAAGTGGGCACCATAAAATCCATAGTATCAAGTGGCAGCCATAGTTCTTAAGATTCAAAAGAAAAACCCACCCAGAAACGATAAGCAGATTGCTATGAGAAATATGAAACAATTCTTAGAAACGGAAAACATGCTTTATGACAATAAAAGTAAATGAGGTGATCCACAGAATGGACATAGATGAAGAAATTATCAGAGACAATCACTCTGTTTGATATTCCAGCTCACTAATTAGTTCAGCAAAAAAAATGTAGGGAGAGTAGAGACAGAAAATGAAAGATTAAAGAGGGGAAGTGAGAGATGCTGAAGTTTCAGATGTTGACTGAAAAACATTAATTCATAACAAAAACCATTTCAATTTACTAGCAAGTACTAGCATGTATGTAAGATACATAGCTTCCAAAACACTAGAAGTAGTAGGAGAAGAGGGGTGGAGGGAGTAGGGAGTGAATCTTGTTCACTCTTTCCCTTCAAGTTTTGCCAAAAAAAAATAAATAAATAAAATAAAGGGTTCTTATTTTTGGTTTCAGTTGTGTTTTCACCACTGGTAGTGAGATTAATCATTTCTTCACGTTTATTAGTTATTCATATTTCTTTTTAAAATTGCCTATATATATACTTTGCCTGTATGTCTACTGGCTTCTTTGTTTTTTTATTGATTTATAGTATCTTTATATACTATAAATGTAAAAACTTTGATAGGCTGTCTTCAAACTTTGTCGTATCTCTTGCTGTACTACATTTTTCATAATTTAGAAGATATCTACTTGAGGAAAATGTAAGTGAAGTCTATTCTGACTCATAGCAACCCTCATTGGGTTTCCATGGTGGTAAATCTTTATGGAAACAGATTGCTTCATCTTCCTTCCGCAGAGTGGCTGGTGGGTTTGAACCACCAATTTCTGGTTAGCATTTAAATGCCTTAGGCATTGTGCTACCAGAGCTCCTTATTATGATATTAAGGTGGGAAAATCTTAATTTTTTCCCTCTGATTTCTCTCTTTTAAGAAAAAATAAAAATATTACAGGTACGACTACATAATAAAGTCACTAACTCACTGCTGTCAAATTGGATCTGACTCATAGTGACCCCCTCCTTGGGTTTCCAAGGTGGTATCTTTACAGAAGTAGATTGCCCCTATCTTCCTTGCCAGGAGTGGCTGGTGGGCTTAAACCACCAGCTTTCTGGTTAGCAGTCAAATGCCTTAGGCACTACGCCACCTGAGCTCCCATGACTTCATAATACGAATTTAAAATTCCTACATGTCCAACAATGAAAATGATAACAGTAATATGATGCTTACTATATGCCAGCCATTATTCTAAGTGTTTCATACAGGTGAACATGTGCAATCCTCATAACCACTTCATCAAATAGCATTGTCGTTTTCTTTTGACAAGTGAAAAAACTAAGGCACAGGGAAGTTAAGTACTTGTCCAAGGCCACAGACCAGGTAAATGACAAAGAGAATATCTGAACCCAGGAAATCTCGTTGCAGGGTCCATTGTTTCAAGCTCTGTGCTATAATTATACCTCCCAAGCAGACAAAGTCTGCAGAAAAATGTCATTCTAGAACACAAGGAAGTTGGATGTAGACATATTTTTCATTGACTCCTGGGCACTGGCTCTTTTTTCTCTCCTATGATGATGATGTTGTGTTGGGAGTGCTGAGCTTGGTTCAAGTACCAGGATATCCCTATGTTTGTGAAAATTGCCATAAACTGAAGTCCACAGATTCTTGGGTGTGTTCCTCCAGACTAGTTACATAAGGCACAGTATAAAAGGCTTGTAGCATAGCAACAAATGAGCTGTTTTGTCAATTCTACACCCTATCAGGGTTCACAGCTGCCACTGACAGTATTTGTGCAAGTACAGTATTGCTGAAGGGACAAGAGAAAATCTGAACCAGGATATGCTGCATCTGTTCCTTCTCTGTGTAGCCACTTCATTTTCATTAAATTCTGAATCTTGGATAAAGAAATTGGAAATTATAAACAGTGTGTGTGTGTGTAAATGTGATATATTAGAAAAGGTGATTGTATAAAGCCTGTTAGACACAACCCCTTTACCACAATCAGGAAAAACCCAAAGCCTTCATTCTATGTGAAAAATAAACAAATAAGCAGACAGAAACAAGCCCTGTTGTGAATCACGAACCTGTATCTAATGAGATAAATAATAAATGCAAAACTCTGTGTCAGTCAGTGTCCCTGCAGGAAACAGATGGCACACTTGAATTAAGATAATTCAAAGGGGGATTTTTACAGGTAATATTCCCTGGGAAGCAGGCTCCGAGATGGAGATTAGCAAACAGGAAGTTTGTGGTGGAGGGCTCTGGGGATTATGACTTGTGGGGGAAGAAAGGCAAGCAAAATTGGGCCTAGGAAGTTGTTGAGCTGTGATGCCTTCTAAGTGAGGTCTCAGCAATCCTTAATAGAAGGTCTGAAGTTGGCATGGTCCTTCAATGTTATGCCAAGTTGTACTGAGGGGGCTGAGTCTTTATTCCCTTTGTACTGACCAGTCATTAAATATAGGCTGCCCATAGAAAGGGGGCATAACCTTGGATGAGACAGTTCCTTCAGCAGAAGGGAATTCCCGGAGAGGAGAAGATTGACACCTGGGGCAGCTAGTGGAATATGTCCTCCCATCCAAAAAGAAGACCTTGGCAGCACAGAACAACATTCACTACAGGGCTCACAAAAGGTACTATTTACAACAGTATGAGCATGATGTATGAAAAACCCAATGGGAAATTATATCAGATAATATCATTCATACAAAGAGATATGAAACAGTGTGTCTCTCAACAAAGCCTCCACTGAGAAGATGATCTCAATGTGAGGATGATTTGCCCGGGTTTCTAAAATCATCAAGAATTATCTTTGTTTTACAAAATAAGCATTGAGAATCATGAACATACCAACTTGCTTTTAAGAGACACCAAGGTAGACAATGGAGTCCCTAGGTGGTGTGAATAGTTAACACACTCGGCTGCTAATCAAGAGGTTGGCAGTTCGAGTCCACCCAGAGGTACCTCGCAAGAAAGGTCTGGTAATCTACTTCTGAAAAATCAGTGATTGACAGTCCTTTAGAGATCAATTTCACTGAGATACATGAGTTGAATTTGACTGGATGGCAACTGGTTTAGGCAGACAATATGTCCAGAAGAAAGAGCAAGTCTGAGACTGAGAACACCAAAAACATTTAAGAAAGATCTTCCATATACAGAAGTAGAACATGAATGTTAATGAATTTTAACAGTACCATTGACAAGCTATACTCTTAGTTACTCCAAACATTTCACATGAGCATATGCCTGGGGGTAAGGTACTTTGCTCATGTTCTAGAACTGATATGAATAGGCATTTGGGGGAAGAATAAGCTTCAGAGGAAAAAGTTGCTTAAGTACAAAAGGGACACTTTCTGGGCTCTCATTTTCCTCTCACCCTGAATTACGATGTCCTATGTAACCAAACTGGGTAGCTTTTGTTAAGATCTCAAGATCCCATTGTAGTTCCAGCATATTCCTACCTAAGAACTTAACTCTCAGGGTACACACTAGCATGTTAACCCAAAAAAATGACTCATACTAGACATTTCCAGATTACAGCAGATTAGTGGGCATGAGAATGGGGAAATTGTGTCATCAAATCATTTAATAAGGAGTAATTCTGGTGGCACAGTGCCTAAAGCCTTTGATTGCTAACCAGAAGGCTGACGATTCAAACCCACCAGCCACTCTTCCAAAGGAAGATTGAGCAATCTACTTCCATAGAGATACTGCCTCAGAAACCCAAGGAGGGATGCTATGAGTCAGAAAGGACTGGAGGGCAGTGAGTTTTTTGTTGTTGTTGTTGGCAATTCTACCACTACATGCTGGGACTAGGTGAGACTAGCTCATTAATCCCTCTTAACATCTCAGCAGGCCTTAGTTTAAATGTTAGCTGGATTTAGAGCTGAGCCTCTAGAGAAAGGACTCCAGATGGATTAGGGTTGAATCAGAGGAATTTCTGGGAGGCATGGGGCTCTCATGAAAATACTGATAAATGACACACAAAGTATATGGTTGGAGTTAGGTAGAGAAAGGCTTACTAGAGAGCAAAACAGAAGACTGAGAAAACCAGCTTTGCCTATGGCTAACTCTGATCCTTAGCTTGATTAGTTCATGAGTCAGTTGTGGGTGGAAATTTTGGAGCGTTGGCATATTATGATAAAATACCTGTGGTAAGGGTAGGAAGAGTGACCTTTAGGGATTATTTTGTGAACCATCATTTCTCACCTGCCCAACTTAATCACCAACCAGGTCTTCTCACCATCAACCTACTCTTAACTCTTTTTGTAAAGCAAGGGTCTTCAGCAAAGCCAGGCTTTTCTCCTTGTGGATGATTGCATACCTTGGCTTCTGTGGGTTGGGGAAGGCAGTCCCATTCTCAAGTGATCCCCAAAAGGAATATGTATACTTCCCCAGATATTTGATTTAAAGCCTGCTCTCCTAGCTCACTGAAGGGGTAAAAGAACACGTATAAAGCATACTACAGTTAATTCTCATAACACCCCTAATGAGTTTCTTACTGTTAACTCCACTTTTTTCAATTTTTTCCAATCCCTTTCTTTAATCTATGTTCTTTCTTAACTACTCCTCTACCACTTCAGTTTGTAGAAACAGAGTTCTCCCATACATCCCAATTGTATATAGGGCCACATTATATGAAAAATACATACTGAATCTTTAAATACTAGAATCATACTCACTGAGGCAATAAACATTGCAAGGAGCTTGAGATAGGCGCTTGGAATCTGCTGTTCTTCAGGAGCTTTCATATATGTATGAAGGGAACTCTGGTAGCATAGTGCCTAAGGCACTTGACTGCTAACAGAAGGCTGGCGGTTCAAACCCACCAGCCACTCCTTGGAAGGAAGGTTGGGCAATCTACTTCCATAGTGATACTGCCTTGAAAACCCAAGGAGGGGTTGCTATGAGTCGGGTCTGACTTGACCTCACATAACAACAACAACAACACTGTGTACAAAACAAGGGAAGGTGTGTGGATTTCCAAAAGGACTCAGAAATATCATGAAAAAGAGAATATATAAAAAGGACCTAAGTCTTGCACACTGGTCAGTTTCCTGTCCATGAGTTGCTTCTAGCCAGCCTGTAATTGTGTGACATGTGATTACAAACCGAGATTTCTACTAGTCAGCATAAGGCAGCTCTGAAGCCTCATGTCATCAGAAAAGTGCTTGCAACCAGCTCATGAAGAGAAAGTGTGGCCTGGAGGATAGGGGGAGGAGGAGAACCACCGGAGTGCTCCTCCTCGCATGGCTGCTGTAGGAAGGCAAGCTGCTGAAAGTTTCTGACAACTCTCCTGTTTATTTCTCCCCCACTGTATAGATAAAAAGAGTTCCTGGGTGGTGTGAAAAGTTAACATGCTAACAGAATGGTTGGAGGTGAGTCCACCTAGAGACTCAGAAGAAAGGCTTAGCCATCTACTGCTGAAAAATCAGCCATTGAAAACCTGATGGAGCACAGTTCTGCTCTGACCCACTTACGTTTGCCATAAGTCGAAGTCAGCTCGAATCCAACTGTTTGTATTGATAAAATATCAACAAATGGCTCTGGAACCTTGAACCTGGTAGAAGTATTCAAATCAGCTGTGACTGATGTCATGCACACATCCATGCAACTCTTAGAGGCTCTAGATTTTTTTGCTCAAGTAGCTGTGGTTCACACTTTCATCATCTCAATAAGACATTACAGGTAGTGAGCGTGAAGCTAAAGTCTGCATCTCCCACTTGGAGAGACCCATGTTGCCTCACTCCTCTGGAAGCAAGCTGTAAACACAAATGGCAGAGGCTGTACACCCTACCTCATTACCTAATCTCTTCAAGTGAAAGGCAATAAACATGCTGCTGCCTTAAACATATCGTATTTGTTCCACATTAATGGAAACTCTATGTTCTACCTGAAAGTATTGGATTTCAGGTTCTTGGTTAATAACATTTCATTAATTTCAAACAAACAATTGGAGCATTCATTTGAAGGGTGGTTACCAAATGAGAAGCCTGAAATAACACCCTTCAGGCTCCATTAAGCTTGGTGTCAGGTGACTTCACAATGACAGACTTTGGAGACATGTATCAACCTGTCTGGCAATGAAATTCTTATGCTATTTCCATATTCTAGGAACATTGACTGGGGAGGGGGAAAGAGAGGAGGACAAAGAGAGAAGGGGAGAGAGAGCGGGAAAAACCAAGATGGGAAAAGGAGAAAAAGAGGGCAGCATGAGGGAGAAGAAGAGGAAAAAATGAAATAGGAGGAGGAAGAGAACAGGAAATAGAGAAAGGGAAGAAAGAAAGAAAAAGGAATGTGTTCTGGGCGTCAGAATTTTAGAAGAAAAACAACAGCATAAAGGTTTTGTTTGTTCCTTTGTTTTCTTTGAAAATTTCTTTTTGCAATGAAAGTACATGCAAAAAACATTTGCTAATTCACCTCGTTTGTTTTTTTTCTTTTTAAATGCAGTAAAGATTTAGGTTTCCACTACCACAGCTGGCTATACTCCATGGTGACTGAGCATTTTTAGGAAAGGAGCTAACTTAAGCAATGCTAGACAAAGAAGAAACACATAGAAGAAAAGGGAGGTTGCAGAAGAGAGGATGATGAGATTATATATATATATATATATATATATATATATATATATATATATATATATATATTATTGTTACAAACCACAGGAACCCCACATTTCAAAGCGTTGCTGACCTGATTTTCATGACATTTCTAACCCTGCCAAGAAGCACTTAGTAATTGACAGCAAGTAGGTTTTATTTAAAAGGGAGAAGAGAGAGGCGAAAGATATCAGTCATCTAATGCTGTTTACCATCTTGGCTCCCCTCTTGTATTGACCTAAAGGCTGGAAAACAACATAATGGAACAAATAAGAAGGTGGGGAGGTTTCAAGAGCTACTCGAAGTGCAGGACTGACAGGGCAGGGATCACAGGAGCTTTTAGGGAACACTGCAGAAAAAAGGCTCTGCAGTTAACTGCCCTTAGGAGAGTTTCACCAAGTGTCATTTATTTTTTCAGCATTTTTCTGTGCAAAATGGCATGATATTTTGTTTATTTTTGCCCAAAGCAGTATTTCAGCAGAGAATCCCAAAAGTAAGGTAGGTAAATAAAATTTCAAGGCTTGGTACTAAAATTCTGATCTTTGGACCAGCAACTTCTGCATCACTTGGGAGCTGGTTGCAAATGCAGAACTTGGCCCCCTTCGCCGAGAGGACTCTGCATGTTAATAAGATCCCCAGGGCACATTGAAGTTGAACAAGTTCAGGTTAAGAGAAAAATGGTATGCTAACATCTCAAGTGTTGTTTTCCTAGGGGTCTTTGTTCTGTGTAGTTGCTCCAGTGGCGCAGTGGTGAAAGCATTTGGCTGCTGACCAAAAGGTTACTGGATCAAACCCAGAAGCCACTCTGTGAAAGAAGGATGAGATAATCTGCTTCCACAAAGATTTACAGCCTTGGAAAGCCTAGGGGGCAATTCTTCTCTATCATGTAGGGTCACTGTGAGTCAGAATAGACTCATTGACAGTGGGTTTGGTTTGGTTTGGTTCTGTCTGTAATCCAATGTGCATAGCTAGGTATGCTCCTTATAACTGATGGTGCAGGCTCCACTCCTGTCCCTATCTCACTCATAGTCAAGGCAAATATCTCTAACTGATTAACCAGTAATAGAAACTTGAAACACTGTGTTGAATTATGAAGTCAAGTGTAGCTCAGTAGGAAAGAAAAATGCAATCAGAGTGACATTCTGGCCTAGGTGTTTTGTTGTTGTTGTTTTTTTTTTTTTTTTTTTTTTTTTTTTTTTTGGTCTTTATTAGTGGTTCTCAAACTTCAGCATGCATCAAAATCGTTTGGAGGGCTTGTTAAAACATAGATGGCTGGACCCCATTCCCAGAGTTTCTGATTCAGTAAGTGTGGGATGGGGCCAGAGAATTTGCATTTCTAAAAAGTTCTAAATGCTGGTGCTGCTGGTCCAAAGATCACACTTTGAGAATCACTGGTCTATATCCTTCACCTACCCCACTGTCTCATATAATGCATCATTGTTCACTATTCTCTCCCTTTAGAATCTTCTCTACGAAGTGAAGCATAGTAGCTTGATGTGGCAGCAGATTGTTTTGTTATTTTTAGTTGCCACCAAGTCGGCTCCAAATCATAATCCAATGGACAGAAGAACGTATCCTTGACTGGTCCTGTGCCATCTGCACAATCATGGGTATGCTCAAGTCCATTGTTGCAGCCACTGTGTATTTTGACTGCCTTTCAACCTAGGAGGCTTATCTTCCAGCATTATATCAAAGGATATTCTGTTGTGATCCTTAGGGTTTTCTTTGGCTAATTTTTGGAAGTAGATAGGCCGTTCCTCCTACTCTATCTTAGTTTGAAAGCTACTCTGAAAACTGTCTACCATGGGCAACCCTGCTGGTATTTGAAATACCAGTGGCAAAGCTTCCAGTATCATATTAATATGCAAGTCACCACAGTATGATAAACTGACAGACAGGTGGTAGATGATAGTAGATACTAGCTGATTAACCTGTTATATTCAAGAGGACATTAGTTTTATGAATATTTTAAAAGGAACTCCTTAGATCCTTAAAATGATCTGAAAATAATATTTAGAAGTAAGAGTCATGTGTTGGGGTGGGAGGTATTTGGGAGTAAGTAGAGCCATGCTATGTCCCCAGGTACCATTGCTTAGGTAGTTGCTTCCCTAGGTGCCACCGACAGGATCATGGTCAGCTCCTGTGAATTTTTATAACAAAGCATGGGTCACTCTACCAGCAAGGTCCTTTTCTTTATCATAAAATAGAAGTTAAAAACATACCAAAAAGGGGAAAAAGGCTGTCTTGCAACATCTTTTGGAGATAAGAAGTTCCTATACCTCATTTTAGAATTGAAGCCTTCTTTATTTCAAGAAATATAATGAGCACTAAACACAGCCACACAATACATGTTTCTCAGATCCAAACATGCAATTATAGAATATTTTTTGATCATCACACTCATTCACTCACTCATTGCCATGAAGTCGATTCCAACTTATAGTGACCCCCTTGGGTTTCTGAGGCAGTAAATCTTTATGGAAGTAGATTGCCTAGTCTTCCATCCATGGAGTGGCTGATGGGTTTGAACTGTCAACCTTCTGATTAGCAGTCAAATGCCTTAGATACTATACCATCAGAGCTCCTATTTTTGACAATAGAGTACAGCTAAGAACCAAGGGCTATAGAAAGAGAAGAAGGGAGGCTAATTCAGCCCAGGGGTTAGGAAGGCCTCTTGGAATAGGGGGTAGCTAAGGAGCTCTGGTGGTATAGTGTTTTAGGAATTTGGCTGCTAACCAAACGTCCAGGGGTTTGAGTCCTTCAGCTGTTCCACAGTGGAAAGATGAGGCAATCTGCTTCTGTGAAGATTTATAGCTTTGGAAACCCAGCCAGGATTGCTCTAAGTTGTGATCGACTCAATGGCAGTCAGTTTGGTTTGGTTTGAAGCCAATAATTACATAACCAGAAGTTACCTGAAGCAGGGGAATGACAAAATTCATAGACATACTGGAACTATTTATACTAACAGCTTTGTAGAGAAAGGATTGGAAGAGTCAAAACTTAGTATAGGCGATTAGTTAGAAGATGGCAACAGTAATCAATGGTGACCTGAGCTAAAAAAAAAAAAAAACTGCAGTAGAGAAGAAGAGATACGAACAGTCAACAGATATTAAATAGAATCATCAGGTCCTGGATTAGCTATATCTGGACAACACCCAGATATATGGCCAAGGCCCTTTTACCCTTGAATTCTGGAGAGGACCTTATCCTATTTCAACCCTCTACTACCACCATCATACTCTTTCCCTTCTATTCTACTGATTCCTGTACTGGTGTCTCAATATTCACTATTTGTCCATTGTAGCAGATGCCTCTGGTACCCTAGTCATGTTCCCTAAGCCCATCCTTGATTTCTGATTTCAGCCAAAATTATGAACAGTTCTGTGCAAAGACCCACTTTTGCCTTCATCCCACCTCAAGCTCCTGGTTTTTGCCCTAGGGCCTTTTCCAATATATTAGCAATTTGCTCTGTCTGAACATATGCATAGAACAAAATTATGGGAAAGTAATGCCCCAAGGGTGACTATCAAATGTGCAGGTAAAGAGTGATGGATAAATGGATAAAAGCTTCAGACTCCATTAATTTCTTCTTAGGAGGCCCCAGTAGAATTAAGATCCTGTTCCTCACAACAATGGTCTCTACTGTGCATCATTTTGGGTTATCCAACTCCTCTGTATCATCCCCCTATTCCTGCATTCTTTGAGATTATTTCCCAAATAAATCACCTGCACTCAAGTCCTTATTTCATTTAGGGTTCCCCCAAGGCAGCACTAAGTCATGTTTCACTCTCTCTCTCCTAAAATTACTCTATTTCCAGAAACCACCAAACAATATGCAATGAAACCTGTAAGAGCCAGAACTCAATGGGACTGGCTTGTTTTTCCAAGTCTAGCAAGTTTTCTGTCTTTGACAGGGTGCAGTCTTATCACTTTTCTATCTCTTGATTTAGTGGAAAATATTTGAGTTTTCCTTCTCTGACAGGTTTCCACCTTACAAAGGTTGTGACTTTAATAGGCTTTACTACATAACACTTATTAGGAAGAAAGGAGTGTATAGAGGTCAATGATGTAGGGAGAATAAAAGCAGTGTCAAAATAGAGAAATGTGGTAATAAGCACAACAAGGAATTATACATATGTAGACAAAAAGTCTGAGGCCCAGGTTGCCAATGCCCTTTGAGATAAAGGATCAATCCTCAGGCAGACAACATATACAAACTTAGAGCTCTCAGGCAAAGGAATATGGGGAGCTCTGGTGGCATAGTGCCTAAGGCATTTGACTGCTAACCAGAAGGCTGG
>NW_006922104.1:1930643-1932910 GCF_000298275.1 Orycteropus afer afer | reverse complement strand
GGGGAGCTCTGGTGGCATAGTGCCTAAGGCATTTGACTGCTAACCAGAAGGCTGGTGGTTCAAACTCACCAGCCACTCCTCAGAAGTGGGCAATCTATTTCGGTAGTGTTACCATGTCAGAAACCCAAGGAGGGGTCGCTATGAATAAGATCCAACTCGATGGCAGTGAGTTTGGTTATTTATTTTTAGTGTACCACAAAATTGCTCAGCACTGCAGTCCTTAAATTAAAATGTGATGGTGCATTCTGGAGTAGTTTAGTGGAAAGACTTTGCCATGGAGTTGTTGTTAGGTGTCATTGAGTCCAATTTTAATTCATAGCAGCTACATGTGACAGAATAGAACTGCCCCATAGATTTTCTAGGCTGTAGTCTTTAGGGGAGCAAATCATCTTTCCCCTACAGAGCCACTGGGTGGGTTCAAACTGCCAACTTTTCAATTAGCAGTCAAGCACTTAAACACTGTGCCATGAGTACTCCTTCTGACATGGAGAGGTAATTTATTTGAGATGCATTGGTCTAGTGGTAAAACAACTGTTGATCATTTTTAAGGAGCACAAAGTAAAGAAGATGAGAGAGGCAAGAAGAAAAAATATATGGGTTTGGGAAGGAATGAAATGAGTGTTAAAAAGCAGCTGACAGAATAATTGATCCTTAATGTCTTCTGCTGGGAACTGTAAGAACCCAGATTAATGACAGATACAACACAGGATATAGACCCACCATTAGCAGGACACTGTGGGTGCCCAGCTGATATCTTCTCATACTCTCTGTGGTGGCTTTAAAATATGTCTACAGAATTTTTTACAGACCTCCTTTCAAAAGATGGAGACTGAGAGTCTCCTCCTGAATGTGGGTTGGAATTACTGATTTCTATCTAATAAAAATACAATATGGTGGAAATCAGAGTGTATGACTGACAAAATTAAGTTATGAAAGGCATTACAAATTCCTCATTGCTCTCTTTCTTGGATAACTCACTGTAAGGAAGCCAACTGCTCTGTGGCTCTAAGGAGGGGCCCACATGACAAGAACATGAGGCTTCTTGCCAACAGCCAGCAAGGATCTAAGGCCTCCTGCCAACAGCCATGCAAGTAAGCTGTCATGAAAGCAGACCTTCTAGCCTCAGTCAAACCTTCAGATGACTGCAGCCTGTTTGACATCTTGACTGCAACCTCATGAGAAACTCTGAGCCAAAACCACCCAATCAAGCCAATTTCCTCATCCTCAGAAACAATGGCTTAAAAACAATAAATATTTATTATCTCACAAAAATTGAGGGTAATTTGTTATTGTCATGCAACAACAATGCAACATACGGCCATCGAGTCAGATCCAACTCATAGCAACCCCTCCTTGGTTTTCTGAGGCAGTATCACTCTGGAAGTAGATTAACCAACTTCCTTCCAAGGAGTGGCTAGTGGCTTTGAACTGCCAGCCTTCTGCTTAGCAGTCAAATGTCTTAGGCACTACGCCACCAGAGTTCCTGTTGTCATGCAGTGAGAGAGAATTAATATAGTCACTATTCTAGTGCATGCTGATTCAATAGCTACCGATTGATGGCACCTATAACTCTAAACCTACGGCCTTGCTCTGGCTGCTGGAGCCCTGTGGTAATTAAGGTTATATGTCAATTTGACTGGGCCTGGTTTTGAGTTGCTGGGCAGCTGATGAAAGTTATTCCACATGATGAGACTGACAATCAACTCCATGGTGAAATCTGTTGTGAGCAGCTGAGTAGCTGCTTTAGGGATGTGGTCTTTTTCCAGTATATAAGAAACAGCTTTCAGGAAGATCTCTAGCTTTTTGACACACTAGAACCCTGCATGTAGCCAAGTCGTTGTTCAACAGCTTGCCATGCCATGCTGATCTTGGGACTTTAGAATTTCTAGACTTGAATTAGTGGCCTGCCATGTTGTTTCATGATATTGGGACTGTGCCTTTTCACTTGTTGACCTGGGTTTGTCAGCCTCAGCAGCCAGCTGCTGCCTGAGTGAAGAAAAGCCTCTAGCTTCAGTGACCAGGAGCAACAGGCAGAACTTTCACCCAGCCCCTAGAGCCTGGCATTTTGAACTAGGATTTCTAGCCTCTAAATTGTAAGAATAAACTCCTCTTTGTTAAAGCCATCCTATTTGTGATATTTTCTGTTAGAGCAGCACAGTTGTCATTGTTATGTGCTGTCGAGTCAGCCCCAACACATAGCAACCCCTCCTTGGGTTTCCGAGGTGTTATCACTCTGGAAGTAGATTGCCCATCCTTCCTTCCAAGGA
>NW_006922104.1:1929081-1930141 GCF_000298275.1 Orycteropus afer afer | reverse complement strand
GGAGAAACAGTTGCAAACATCCATTAATAATTAGAACATGGAATATACAAAGTATGAATCTAGGAAAATTGGAAGTTGTCAAAAATGAAATGGAACACTTAAAGATTGATATTCTAGGCTTTAGTGAGCTGAAATAGACTGGTTTTGGCCATTTTGAATCAGACAATCATATGATGTACTATGCTGGGAATGACAAATTAAAGAGGAATGGTGTGGCATTCATCATCACAAAGAATGTAACCAGATCTATCCTGAAGTATAATGCTGTCAATGATAAGATAATAACCATACACCTAGAAGGAAGACTAGTTAATAACACTATTATTCAAATTTACACACCAACCACTAAAGCCAAAGGTAAAGAAAAGGAAGATTTTACCAACTTTTACAGTATGAAATTGAATGAACATGAAATCAAGATGTGCTGATTATCACTGGTGATTGGAATGCAAAAGTTGGAAACAAAAAAGAATCACTGGAAGTTGGGAAATATGGCCTTGGTGATAGAAATAATGCTGGAGATAGCATGATGAAATTTTGCAAGACCAACGACTTATTCATTGTTCAGTGCAAATACCTTTTTTCAACAACACAAACTGCAGCTATACATGTGGACTTCACCAGATGGAGTACACAGGAATAAGATTGACTGTATCTGTGGCAAGGGACATTGGAGAAGCTCAGTATCTTCAGCCAAAACAAGGCCAGGAGCTGATTGTGGAACAGACCATCAACTGCTCATATGCACGTTCAAGTTGAAGCTGAAGACAATTAAAAGAAGTACACAAAAGCCAAATTACAACCTTGATTATATTTCTCTTGAATTTAGAGACCATCTAAATAATAGATTTGATGTATTGAATACAAATCACCAAAAGCCAGAGGAATTATGGGATGACATCAAGAGCATTATCCATGAAGAAAGCAAAAGGTTATTAAAAAGACAGGAAAGGGAAACAAGTTGTAGTAAGATGGCGGACTAGGCAGAAAGACTGCACAGACCATCTTCAACAAAGAAAAGGGAAACCAATTAACACAGACACAGAAGATAATCCTGGAC
>NW_006922104.1:1904197-1905906 GCF_000298275.1 Orycteropus afer afer | reverse complement strand
TGCTCTGTAAATCTTCACCCAAATAACACTAATAATAATAATAATAATAAAAAGACAGGAAAGGGAGAAAACACCAAAATGAATGTCAGAAGAGACTCTGAAGCTTGACTTTGAAGAGAGAGTAGCTAAAGAAAATGAAAGAAATGACAAGATAAAAGAGCTGAACAGAAGATTTCAAAGAGCAGCTCGAAAAGACTAAATCAATAATTACAATGAAATGTGTAAAGACTTGGAGTTGGAGAACCAAAAGGGAAGATCACTCTCTGCATTTCTCAAGCTGAAAGAACTGAGGAGAAAAAAATTAAGCCTCAAGTTGCAATATTGAAAGATTCTATGTGTAATATGTTGCCTGATGCAGGAAACATCAAAAGAAGATGGAAGGAATCCACAGAGTCACTATACCAAAAAGAATTGGTCGACATTCATCCATTTCAGGAGGTGGCATATGATCAAGGACCAATGGTATTGAACGAAGAAGTCAAAGCTGCCTGAAGGAAGTGGCCAAAAAACACGAATCCAGGAACTGTTGGAATACCCAATGAGATGTTTCAACAAATGGATGCTACTCTGGAGGCACTTATTTGTCTATGCCAAGATATTTGGAAGACAGCTACCTGGCCAACTGACTGGAAGAGATCCACATTTGTACCCATTCCAAAGAAAGGCGATCCCACATAATGTGGAAATTATTGAACAATATTATTAATATTGCATGCAAGTAAAATCTTACTGAAGATAATTCAAAAGCAGTTGCAGCAGTATATTGACAGAGAACTTCAAGAAATGCCAGCTGGACTCAGAAGATGATGTGGAACAAGGGATGTCATTGCTGATGTAGATGGATGCAGATGGATCTTGGCTGGAAGGAAAGAATACCAGAAAGATGTTTATTTATGTTTTATTGACTATGCAAAAGCATTTGATTGTGTGGATCATAACAAATTATGGATAATATTGGGAAGAATGGGAGTTCCAGAGCTCTTAATTGTGCTCAGGAGGAACCTGTACATACATCAGAAGGCTGTAGTTTGAACAGAACAAAGGGATATTGCATGGTTTAAAATCAAGAAGGGAGTGTATCAGGGTTGTATCTTTTCCCCATACTTCTTCAATCTGTATGCTGCGCAAATAATCTGAGAAGCTGGACTATATGAAGAAGAACGTGGCATCAGGATTGGAGGAAGACTCGTTAATAACCTGTGATATGCAGACAACACAATTTTGCTTGCTGAAATTGAGGGTGACTTGAAATACTTACTGATGAAGATTGAAGACTACAGTCTGTAGTATGGATTACACACCAATATAAAGAAAACAAAAATCCTCACAAGTGGACCAAAAAGAAGCATCACGATAAATGGAGAAAAGATTGAAATTGTCAAAGACTTCATATTACTTGATTCTACAATCAACACCAATGGAAGCAGCAGTCAAAACATCAGATGAGGTATTACATGGGCAAATCTGCTGCAAAAGACTTCTTTCAAGTGCTGAGAAACAAAGATGTCTCCTTGAAGACTAAGGTGCGCCTAACCCAAGCTATTGTATTTTCAATAACCTCATGTTCAAACCCACCAGCCAGTCCTCAGAAGGAAGGTTGGGCAATCTAATTCCTTAGTGATATTGCCTCAGAAACCCAAGGAGGGGTCTCTATGAGTCAGGTCTGACTCCACGGCAAATAACAACAACAACATATGCATGTGAGAGCT